>NW_028240278.1:0-178841 GCF_028749965.1 Puma concolor
CTGCCTGCCTGCCTGCCTGGCTGCCTGCCTGCTGGGCACTGTCTTTACAGAGCCACATGCCACAGATGGAGGAGAAGCTGAATGAGAGCCCCTGCTCTACTTCCCTGAAGGAAAGGAGGAAGCCCCATGCCATCAGCAGGAAGCCGCGCTGGCTCAGGGTGAGTGCAGGTACCAGGGAAACCCAACACCCAGGGCCCAGAAAACACACTGCTGCTCCCCTGGTAGCTCTCGGAGACTCCTGGTCCCAGATGAACCTGGAACCCCATCTGCTCCCCAAACATGCCCTCAGGGCCCAGCCCCTGCAACGGCCAGACACAACGTCACTCTCCACTTAATTGGAAGAAGATCAGAGAAGAGGCGTGAGACCATTTCACGTCCCATTCTGTCTAGAATATATTGGCATTGTTGTACACGTTTCCCCGACGAACGTTCCCAGGTGTCCCGGTTCGCCCGACCATCCTTCCACACCTTCTCCACGTCTGACACACGTTCGTGGGAGCAGGGAGATTTTTACCCAAAGGCCATGGGGCTCAGTGCATTATGTCTAATGCTCTGCACTTTGGTCGCCAAGTAACACGCCCCTGGGGCCCCTCCAGTCAGGAGCAAGGGCCTTACCACCTAGACAACATTCTGGAAATGTGACCACTCACCTCACCCATTCAACCCTTCACAAATGGGGGATTGTGACAGCATTCCCTTCTCTTGCCATGTCACAGTGCTGCACTGAACATCCTACATGTCCTATTATCCTGATCCAACCTCTGCCAGGTACTGTCCCTCTCTTCGGATACCCAGAATGGACTGTACTGTTAGAAATCACAGGGACGCTGCTGTTCATGCAGGGAGGTGCCGTGCATACTCATCTAACAATCTGACCTGAGATTCTTTTTCCTTGATGGTTTTTTAAAAAAAAATATTTGAAATTTATTGCCAAACTGGTTTCCATACAACACCCAGTGCTCATCCCAACACGTGCCCTCCTCAGTACCCATCACCCACGCTCCCCTCCCTCCCACCCCCCATCAGCTCTCAGTTTGTTCTCAGTTTTTAGGAGTCTCTTATGCTTTGGCTCTCTCCCACTCTAAGCTCTTTTTTTTTCTTCCCCTCCTCCATGTGTTCCTGTTAAGTTTTTCAGGATCCACAAAAGAGTGGACACATATGGTATCTGTCTTTCCTTGTATGGCTTATTTCACTTAGCATAACACTCTCCAGTTCCATCCACGTTGCTACAAAGGGCCATATTTCATTCTTTCTCATTGCCACGTAGTACTCCATTGTGTACATAAGCCACAATTTCTTTATCCACTTATCAGTTGATGGACATTTAGGCTCTTTCCATAATTTGGCGATTGTTGAGAGTGCTGCTATAAACATTGGGGTACAAGTGCCCCTCTGCATCAGCACTCCTGTATCCCTTGGGTAAATTCCTAGCAGTGCTACTGCTGGGTCATAGGGTAGGTCTATTTTTAATTGTTTGGAACCTCCACACTGTTTTCCAGAGCGGCTGCAGCAGTTTGCATTCCCACCAACAGTGCAAGAGGGTTCCCGTTGCTCCACATCCTCTCCAGCATCTATGGTCTCATGATTTGTTCATTTTGGCCACTCTGACTGGCGTGACGTGATAGCTGAGTGTGGTTTGATTTGTATTTCCCTGATGGGGAGCGACGTTGAGCGGCTTTTCATGTGCCTGTTGGCCATCAGGATGTCTTCTTTAGACAAGTGTCTATTCATGTTTTCTGCCCACTTCTTCAGTGGATTGTTTGTTTTTCAGGTGTGGAGTTTGGTGAGCTCTTTATACATTTTGGATACTAGCCCTTTGTCCGATATGTCATTTGCAAATACCTTTTCCTAATCCATTGGTGGCTTTGAGTTTTGTTGGTTGTTTCCTCTGCTGTGCAGAAGCTTTTATCTTCATGAGGTCCCAATAGTTCATTCCTGCTTTTAATTCCCTCGCCTGTGGGGATGTCTGATCGGAGATCCTAACGTGTTCAGCCATTTCCCACCTCAAATTCTCGTGTGCATGCCAACATCCTTCTTCAGACACTGGGCACCCAGGTCTCATTCTTGCCACAAGTCACTGACGGCTTGGGGGTTTGGTCTGCATTCTGGACCCCAAGCCTCCTGATGTCCATGGTGCTGTGTCTGACTCTGTGTCCCTCCTGTGTTCTACCTCAGGGTATGAACATCTCACCCATGCCCGACAATGAGAACCGTGAGGAAGGGACCATCGAAGGAAGTTGGATGCTACTGGTACAGCGAGTGGAGCACCTGGTACCTGCTTTCCTGGGTAGAGACCCCTCCTACCTCTTCACATTCTTGAGCACGTACAGAGCTTTTGCTACCACCCAGCAGGTCCTGGAAATACTGTTTATGAGGTGAGCACCCTGCCCTTCACAGCCCAGTGTGTGATTCAGCCCCTGAAAGCTCTGAGTCTCAGGAAAGTCACCAAACGTCCTGGCGTCTCACATTGTGCCTCTGATCCGGGTGGAAACACTCCAGGTCCTCAGTGGGGGCACTGCAGGGAAAGTCACCCTGGCCTGTGGAAGGCTCCGCTGGCAGGGCTGCGTCTCTGCTGGGTCATCTTTGTCCTCTTGCCCACGATCAACTCTCTGCCTCATCCCTCACTGTCGCCAGGTGTTGAGTTGGGCTGTTTTCCCATTGGAAAAGGAGATTGGAGGCTCTATCTGTGTGTCTGAGTCCTGGCTCAAACCAGTCAAGGATGCCCAGGATGAGCAGGACGCCCAGACCCACACCAATATGTGTGATGGAGCTGACTGGGGCCCTATCATTCTTCAAACACGCAGGAAGCCCCACTAGGTGCAGGCACTTCTGTAGGAGCTCACTGGGATCCAATGCGCAGAGCGGACAGTACCCTCCCCTCCAGAGCTCCATTCTAGTCAGCAGTCAGTGACTCTGGATAGGACAAGACGTAGCATCCACACGACAGCTCATATGATGTCCTTCTGGCCTCCTCCAGATACGGAGGCTTCCATTCGGAGGCTGAGGACGATGGCGGACCCCGGGAGCAGGAGAAACTGTGAGTAGGCTGAGCTCAGGCTGGAGGGCCTTCCTTCTCCAAGAGGGCAGTGCTGAGACTGTGCGTGGGAGGGGCTGCAGGACCCAGCATCCCACACGTCTGAGAGTCCTGTGAGAGGGCAAAGTTCTGAGGGCTTTCTCTTGGAAGCAAGGAAAGGGGTCCTGTCCTGTCTGGTAGAGGATGGGCTGTGGGCACAGGGAGGCCCCAGAGAGCGCCAGAGGACCGCGTCAGCCCCTTAGAGAGTCCAACCCCGTCCCCTCCCACTCACAGCCTTGCCTAGACCCCCATCAGGGGACCCAGAATAACGGTTTTGGGGAGCATCACGCTCACCACCTTGGGGAACATCCACAGTGCGTGCTTAGCAAGGGTACAGGAGACACAGTGAGGGCTCAAAGAGCACATATCACCCACACGATGGGAGAACGGTGTCAGCGGGAGGACACCCACATGTGCACTGAGTGCATGAGGCAGCACAGAGGCACAGGTCGTCACGTTGAAGGCATCAGGAGGGTCCCAGCAAGCCCAGGTAAGACACAGAGTCCCCTTGTCCCGTATTTGCGCAGATTTTCATGGAGCGCTAGGGTATGCAGTGAAGGCACTCACTCACCCCGACACCACCCCTCCACTCACGCACGGACTTGAATTCCAGTGGCAGGTAGGCAGCGGGACACAGCGAGGAGTCTGGCTGGCTTCCCCAAGAAGGACAGAGACGACCACATCATTGGTGAAGGGGTTCCCGTCAAACAGAATCTTGACGGTCCCTCTTCAGTGACCAGGTCTCTCGTAGGCGGGACTGCCAACTCACAGGTGGACAACGTATAGAACCACCCTCTGGACATCCAGGAGCAGGAGGCATAGAGGCCGGGTCCCACAGGCCTGTCCTGAGACATCAGTGGGAGGAACACCCCATGGTGATTGTTCTGGCTACTTTTGTATCCCCAGGGCCATCTCCTCCATCCTGGGCACCTGGCTGGATCACTACCCCGAGGAATTTTTCCGGCCTCCAGACTTCACCAGCTTGAAGCTGCTGCGGGCGTATGTAAGGGTCCACATGCCGGGCTCCGAGCTGCAGCGCCGCGCCCGCCTTCTCTACTCATGGCGGAAACACCGTGAGCCCAATGAGCCAGAGTCTCCGGGCGAGGAGGACTCTGGGTGGGAGATGTGGGCGTGTGGAGGGGACGGGCTATGCCACGGAGAACACGTGTCCTGAGACTGCAGGTGGGCCAGGCGTAGGGACTAGTCTCAGATCACTGTTCCATTAGCCTGCCGTCTGGGAGATTTCCTCCTGGTGGGTTCTTTGACTCAGATGACAATGTGTGCGGGAGAGGTTTCCTGCCATGGAATGGCAATCACGGTCATGACACTTTCTATTCTTGAAGCTTTGGCAGCAGCTCTAGAGCCCCGTCCAGACGTGCCTGGGGAGCGAGCCCCCGCTATCTCTGTGGTGCCCACTGCAGCCTCGCGGCCCACGCTGCCTGAAGCCACCAGTTCTCCTGGAGCTCAGCGCGTACGAGAATCGGAGACCCTCACTGCAGCGTCCCCACCAGGACAGGAGGTACTCCCAGCTCTGGCTGACAGTCAGGAGCTGGAAGAGCCACCTGCCCCTTTGGTGGCCCCAGAGCACGAGCAGCCCCCAGCCCCAGCCGGCGGGGTCACGGAAGGGCTGGAGCAACCACCTCCTGCAGCTGAGCAACCAGCCTCAGCTCCCCAACAGCGGCTCATGTCGGCTGCAGCCCCAAAGGAGGAATTCCCTGACCTTGTCATTGCGTTCTTTGTCATTTTAGTATTGGGTATAGGGGTATTTGGTGTCCTTATATACTACCGGTTTATACTTAAAACATAATTTAAGTTTCAAAAAATTTACTCTGATCCTGTGAAATTACAACTTCAAGGATCAGTACGTACATTCGCAGGATTTTACACCCGTGACCACTATGTACTCCTAGAACATTTCCATCACAGAGACACGTGCACTACTAATCACCCACGGCTCATTCCCTCACCCCAGTCTCTGCAACCAGCGATCTCGGTTTCTGCTGCTTTAGCCCCTCTCGGATTTCCTTGTGTGTGCAAACACACAACACGGCCTGTTGTGTCTGGCTACATGACAGGAGACTGATTAATAATTGCTTAAATATTCAATGGCACTAATATCTTTTATGACAGAGGAATAGTCCTCAAAGAACCAAGATTAGGTGAAGCCCCCACTTGAAATATCTTCATTAGCTGGCATGGGGACCCTCTGAGGTTTGACACAAGAGCCGAAGCCAGAAGACAAATGTCTGGACCAGAGCGAATACCTTGAAAATCTTTCATTTTCCTCGACTGGCCATGGTGATATTGGTCTAACGTGCGTATTATAAAACTACCCAAATGAAACCGTCAATATGCCATTGACGCTAATCTATTAGGCAGTAAAGTATAAAGTTCTGGAAGGGTTCCTACAGGTGACACGTATTCAGTAAAAGGAAGATTTAAATAATGAGGACAGGCACCAAGGTGGCTCAATGGGCGAGTTTCCGAGGCGACTTTGGCTCAGGTCGCGATCTCATGGTTCTTGAGATCAAGTCCCAAGTCAGGCTCTGCAATGACAGCTTGAAGCCCTCCCTGGTCAGGATTCCCCTTCTTGCTCTTCCCAAAAAACTAACTAGGAAACAACAAATACATACGGCAAAAAAAAAATGTATATTCTTTGAAGAAATAATGGCCCCCAAGACATGGTGTCATCTTCACACTCCTTTGGCTTTGAGTGCAGCAGGTGACTGTGTTTGTGTTCACGAGTAGTGTGACAGGTTGGGCATCCATCCAGGACTATGGTCTTGTACTATGGGATGTCGCCACAGTGGACAGGCAGAGTCCTGTCCCCTTCTGCATTCTCAGGGGCCACACATCATCCTTTACTCTGTGTCTCCAGAAGCTGAATGACCGGGCCAATTCCAATATTTTGTCTCTCATCACTGTACACAAGGAGACATGTGTACCGAAACTCTCCCTTTCTGTAGGAATGGACCATGGAAGGAGGCCGGATGCTACTGGTACAGCGAGTGGAGCACCTGGTACCTGCTTTCCTGGGTAGAGACCCCTCCTACCTCTTCACATTCTTGAGCACGTACAGAGCTTTTGCTACCACCCAGCAGGTCCTGGAAATACTGTTTATGAGGTGAGCACCCTGCCCTTCACAGCCCAGTGTGTGATTCAGCCCCTGAAAGCTCTGAGTCTCAGGAAAGTCACCAAACGTCCTGGCGTCTCACATTGTGCCTCTGATCCGGGTGGAAACACTCCAGGTCCTCAGTGGGGGCACTGCAGGGAAAGTCACCCTGGCCTGTGGAAGGCTCCGCTGGCAGGGCTGCGTCTCTGCTGGGTCATCTTTGTCCTCTTGCCCACGATCAACTCTCTGCCTCATCCCTCACTGTCGCCAGGTGTTGAGTTGGGCTGTTTTCCCATTGGAAAAGGAGATTGGAGGCTCTATCTGTGTGTCTGAGTCCTGGCTCAAACCAGTCAAGGATGCCCAGGATGAGCAGGACGCCCAGACCCACACCAATATGTGTGATGGAGCTGACTGGGGCCCTATCATTCTTCAAACACGCAGGAAGCCCCACTAGGTGCAGGCACTTCTGTAGGAGCTCACTGGGATCCAATGCGCAGAGCGGACAGTACCCTCCCCTCCAGAGCTCCATTCTAGTCAGCAGTCAGTGACTCTGGATAGGACAAGACGTAGCATCCACACGACAGCTCATATGATGTCCTTCTGGCCTCCTCCAGATACGGAGGCTTCCATTCGGAGGCTGAGGACGATGGCGGACCCCGGGAGCAGGAGAAACTGTGAGTAGGCTGAGCTCAGGCTGGAGGGCCTTCCTTCTCCAAGAGGGCAGTGCTGAGACTGTGCGTGGGAGGGGCTGCAGGACCCAGCATCCCACACGTCTGAGAGTCCTGTGAGAGGGCAAAGTTCTGAGGGCTTTCTCTTGGAAGCAAGGAAAGGGGTCCTGTCCTGTCTGGTAGAGGATGGGCTGTGGGCACAGGGAGGCCCCAGAGAGCGCCAGAGGACCGCATCAGCCCCTTAGAGAGTCCAACCCCGTCCCCTCCCACTCACAGCCTTGCCTAGACCCCCATCAGGGGACCCAGAATAACGGTTTTGGGGAGCATCACGCTCACCACCTTGGGGAACATCCACAGTGCGTGCTTAGCAAGGGTACAGGAGACACAGTGAGGGCTCAAAGAGCACATATCACCCACACGATGGGAGAACGGTGTCAGCGGGAGGACACCCACATGTGCACTGAGTGCATGAGGCAGCACAGAGGCACAGGTCGTCACGTTGAAGGCATCAGGAGGGTCCCAGCAAGCCCAGGTAAGAGACAGAGTCCCCTTGTCCCGTATTTGCGCAGATTTTCATGGAGCGCTAGGGTATGCAGTGAAGGCACTCACTCACCCCGACATCACCCCTCCACTCACGCACGGACTTGAATTCCAGTGGCAGGTAGGCAGCGGGACACAGCGAGGAGTCTGGCTGGCTTCCCCAAGAAGGACAGAGACGACCACATCATTGGTGAAGGGGTTCCCGTCAAACAGAATCTTGACGGTCCCTCTTCAGTGACCAGGTCTCTCGTAGGCGGGACTGCCAACTCACAGGTGGACAACGTATAGAACCACCCTCTGGACATCCAGGAGCAGGAGGCATAGAGGCCGGGTCCCACAGGCCTGTCCTGAGACATCAGTGGGAGGAACACCCCATGGTGATTGTTCTGGCTACTTTTGTATCCCCAGGGCCATCTCCTCCATCCTGGGCACCTGGCTGGATCACTACCCCGAGGAATTTTTCCGGCCTCCAGACTTCACCAGCTTGAAGCTGCTGCGGGCGTATGTAAGGGTCCACATGCCGGGCTCCGAGCTGCAGCGCCGCGCCCGCCTTCTCTACTCATGGCGGAAACACCGTGAGCCCAATGAGCCAGAGTCTCCGGGCGAGGAGGACTCTGGGTGGGAGATGTGGGCGTGTGGAGGGGACGGGCTATGCCACGGAGAACACGTGTCCTGAGACTGCAGGTGGGCCAGGCGTAGGGACTAGTCTCAGATCACTGTTCCATTAGCCTGCCGTCTGGGAGATTTCCTCCTGGTGGGTTCTTTGACTCAGATGACAATGTGTGCGGGAGAGGTTTCCTGCCATGGAATGGCAATCACGGTCATGACACTTTCTATTCTTGAAGCTTTGGCAGCAGCTCTAGAGCCCCGTCCAGACGTGCCTGGGGAGCGAGCCCCCGCTATCTCTGTGGTGCCCACTGCAGCCTCGCGGCCCACGCTGCCTGAAGCCACCAGTTCTCCTGGAGCTCAGCGTGTACGAGAATCGGAGACCCTCACTGCAGCGTCCCCACCAGGGCAGGAGGTACTCCCAGCTCTGGCTGACAGTCAGGAGCTGGAAGAGCCACCTGCCCCTTTGGTGGCCCCAGAGCATGAGCAGCCCCCAGCCCCAGCCGGCGGGGTCACGGAAGGGCTGGAGCAACCACCTCCTGCAGCTGAGCAACCAGCCTCAGCTCCCCAACAGCGGCTCATGTCGGCTGCAGCTCCAAAGGATGATTTCCCTGACCTTGTCATTGTGTTCTTTGTCATTTTATTATTGGGTGTAGAGGTATTTAGTATACTTATGTACTACTGGTTTTTTAATTAAAACATAAATTAAATTTCAAAAAATTTACTCTGATCCTGTGAAATTACAACTTCAAGTATCAGTACGTACATTCGCAGGATTTTACACCCGTGACCACTATGTACTCCTAGAACATTTCCATCACAGAGACACGTGCACTACTAATCACCCACGGCTCATTCCTTCACCCCAGTCTCTGCAACCAGCGATCTCGGTTTCTGCTGCTTTAGCTCCTCTGGGATTTCCATGTGTGTGCAAACACACAACATGGCCTGTTGTGTCTGGCTACATGACAGGAGACTGATTAATAATTGCTTAAATATTCAATGGCACTAATATCTTTTATGACAGAGGAATAGTCCTCAAAGAACAAAGATTAGGTGAAGCCCCCACTTGAAATATCTTCATTAGCTGGCATGGGGACCCTCTGAGGTTTGACACAAGAGCAGAAGCCAGAAGACAAATGTCTGGACTAGAGCGAATACCTTGAAAATCTTTCATTTTCCTCGACTGGCCATGGTGATATTGGTCTAACGTGCGTATTATAAAACTACCCAAATGAAACCGTCAATATGCCATTTACGCTAATCTATTAGGCAGTAAAGTATAAAGCTCTGGAAAGGTTTCTACAGGTGACACGTATTCAGTAAAATGAAGATTTAAATAATGAGGACAGGCACCGAGGTGGCTCAATGGGCGAGTTTCCGAGTCGAATTTGGCTCAGGTCACAATCTCTTGGTTCTTGAGATCAAGTCCCAAGTCAGGCTCTGCAATGATAGCTTGAAGCCCTCCCTGGTCAGGATTCCCCTTCTTGCTCTTTCCAAAAAACTAAATAGGAAACAACAAATACATACGGTAAAAAAAAAACCCGTATATTCTTTGAAAAAATAATGGCCCCCAAGACATGGTGTCATCTTCACACTCCTTTGGCTTTGAGTGCAGCAGGTGACTGTGTTTGTGTTCACGAGTAGTGTGACAGGTTGGGCATCCATCCAGGACTATGGTCTTGTACTATGGGATGTCGCCACAGTGGACAGGCAGAGTCCTGTCCCCTTCTGCATTCTCAGGGGCCACACATCATCCTTTACTCTGCGTCTCCAGAAGCTGAATGACTGGGCCAATTCCAATATTTTGTCTCTCATCACTGTACACAAGGGCACATGTGTACCAAACTCTCTGTAGGCGTGTACACCAAGCACAACTTTGGGGACATAATTTATAGGCATTTTTCGGGGGCTGCCTCCAGTTTACAATATCTACAGACTCTTTATTCCGTTGGGGTCTTATGTGAAAAGCAGGGACCCCTGGGACTAGGTGGATCCCTGAAGAATCAGGAGGACAAGCCAGCACTGAGGCCATCAGGGTACCTAGGAGTGACCCATGGGGAAGGAAAGAAACCACACTCCCTCATTCTGACCTCCTGCACAGCATCCCTGCCCCATGCCCTGGAACACACTCATTCAGGCCCCATCCCATGACAAACCCCAGCTGCCTGTGCACCTCCTGTTCCATAGCTCTGCTTCTCAGTAGTGCAGCCAGTCCTTGCTTTCAGGCCAGGGGAGGATGCAGGCTGGACCACTGCTGTCTGCTTGCTGGTCCTCCTCCCAGGCTGGGTCGCTTACTCTCAGGAAAGTACCTCTAAGTGCAGATCAGGTCAATGAGTTAAAGACCAGGACCTGAATGTCTTCGTCCTGACGACTGAGTGGCAACAGCAAGAACCACTTGAACCTCGGCAAGCCAGAGAGTCCTTTACACAGCACATCAGGAGCTCAAGGAGACTGCAGGATGGAGACTCAGTCAAGGCTTTTGATAGCGAGTCAAGCCGCTCAACCCTTCAGGCTCCTCAAGCAGTGACGCCCGGCACCTGCCAGCCCCATCTTTGGGGAGCAGTGTCCCTGTCATGAGCAGCCACACAGCACCCTCTGGTGACCGACCACAAGGCACACAGGAATACTGCAGGGCTCCCTGATCTCCCAGCAAAGAAAGTGCCATTCCAACCGACACATCCTCAGACGATTCCAGACAGATCACACACAACTCTGTAAAATCCAATGTTTTTGAGGTGCCTTTCAGGAAGTCTATGAAAAACATAGGTCTCTTCCCAACTGCAGTATTCTGAGACGAATTCACTGAGTGGTGGAGTCAGGCACTGGGTTCCAGGACAGAAAAGGGAGACAAGGTGGCTCCCTCCCAAGATGCACAGGGCGTGTTGTGGCAATGTGTTGGGAAGCATATATTTATGTCCCAGCTCTCTGGGTCTGGTTTAAAGAAAACATATATCCAAACAAACCATGTTTATGGACTTGTTGGATTGTATCAACCACAAAACATTTCAGAAAATTTGCACACTCTCACTCCATATATCTGCTTACTCTCATCTAAATTCGATCGCATCATCTTATGTTCCCAGGTACTTTTTCACTCATTGGGAGTGCATGATATGCTCCAGAGAGACCGCAGTGACTCCACAACCTTACTGGTAGACCTGATAAATGAATTCGGTCATGTTAAGATATGTATGTGGTTGTACATAATGTGCTTCAATTCTATACACGAAACACAAAGTCTCAGAGAGAGAAATTAAGAAAATAATTTAAAATCACTCCAAGAGAAGAAAAAGCTTCAGAGGAAATTTCGCCTACAAACACCTGGGTGGCACAGTCAGTGAAGCATCTGACTTTGGCTAAGGTCGTGATCTCATGATGTTGTTTTGAGCCCTGTGTGGGGCTCTGTGCTGACAACTCAGAGTCTGGAGCCTACTTTAGATTCTGTGTCTCCTTTCTCTCAGTTCTTCCCAACTCATAGGCGCTCTCTCTGTCTCTCCCTGTGTGTGTGTGTGTGTGTGTGTGTGTGTGTGTGTGTGTGTGTGTTTCCATGTATCTCTCTCTGTCAAGGAAAAACATAGAAAACTTAAAAAAGAAAAGAATGACTTTAACCATGAAGGAGAAAGACCTCTTTCCTGAAAATGAGAAATCAGTGGAGAAAGAGTTTGAAAAGACAGAAATAAGCAGAAAGACATTCTATGCTAGGGGATCCCAAGAATTAAGATTCTCAAAATGTCCACACTACTTCGGGCTCTGGGCTGATGGCTCAGAGCCTGGAGCCTGTTTCCGATTCTGTGTCTCCCTCTCTCTCTGCCCCTCCCCCGTTCATGCTCTGTCTCTCTCTGTCCCAAAAATAAATAAAAACGTTGAAAAAAAAAATTAAAAAGGGGCGCCTGGGTGGCGCAGTCGGTTAAGCGGCCGACTTCAGCCAGGTCACGATCTCGCGGTCCGTGAGTTCGAGCCCCGCGTCGGGCTCTGGGCTGATGGCTCAGAGCCTGGAGCCTGTTTCCGATTCTGTGTCTCCCTCTCTCTCTGCCCCTCCCCCGTTCATGCTCTGTCTCTCTCTGTCCCAAAAATAAATAAAAACTTTGAAAAAAAAATGTCCACACTACTTAAGCATCTACACATTTCCTACGTGCAATCCCTATGAAAGTGGAAGCACATTCCCAAAAATAGAAAAATCCTTCAAGGTGGACAGAACCACAAAAGCCTCTGAATACCAAAGTCAGTTTTAGAAGGAGAAACACAGCTGGAAGCATCATGCTTTCTGATTTGAAACTAGATCTCAAAGGGGCGCCTGGGTGGCGCAGTCGGTTGAGCGTCCGACTTCAGCCAGGTCACGATCTCGCGGTCCGCGAGTTCGAGCCCCGCGTCGGGCTCTGGGCTGATGGCTCGGAGCCTGGAGCCTGTTTCCGATTCTGTGTCTCCCTCTCTCTCTGCCCCTCCCCCGTTCATGCTCTGTCTCTCTCTGTCCCAAAAATAAATAAACGTTGAAAAAAAAAAAATTTAAAAAAAAAAAAAAAGAAAGAAACTAGATCTCAAAACTACAATAACACAAGCTGTACACTATTCGGCTAATAGCAGACACACAGGTCACTGGAACAGAACTGAAGGCCCAGGAAGAAACCCACACATATGTAACCAATTATTTCACAACCAAAGAAGCAAGAATACAACCTGAGGCAAAGGCAGTCTCCTCAATAGGTGGTGCCCAGAATCACTGGGCACACAAAAACAACAGGCGCAGAAAAACAACCTGACACCTATTTAACTTCACACACAGAAACGAAGTTGAAATGTATTACAGACTTGATACCTGAAACCACAAAGGACCTGGATAAGACCTTGGACAGGAGGTGTGGGAAATCGCACAACGATGTCCTGAGTTGGGAGATTATAGGGAACGCTTGGCAGAGCAATCAGTGCTCTCTGGCCTTCCTGCAAACAGCCAGCAGCAGCTCACTTACCTAGTTGGTGTGTATCTGGGGAGCAGGCGAGACCTGGCGGATCGAGTGCATGTGTACTTTTTCACTTATTGGGAGTGCATGATATGCTCTAGAGAGACCGCAGTGACTCCACAACCTTACTGGTAGACCTGATAAATGAATTCAGTCATGTTAAGATATGTATGTGGTTGTACATAATGTGCTTCAATTCTATACACGACACACAAAGTCTCAGAGAGAGAAATTAAGAAAATAATTTAAAATCACTCCAAGAGAAGAAAAAGCTTCAGAGGAAATTTAGCCTACAAACACCTGGGTGACACAGTCAGTGAAGCATCTGACTTTGGCTAAGGTCGTGATCTCATGATGTTGTTTTGAGCCCTGTGTGGGGCTCTGTGCTGACAACTCAGAGTCTGGAGCCTACTTTAGATTCTGTGTCTCCTTTCTCTCAGTTCGTCCCCACTCATATGCACTCGCTCTCTCTCTCTCTCTCTCTGTTTCTCTGTTTGTGTGTGTGTGTGTGTGTGTGTATGTGTGTGTTTCCATGTATCTCTCTCAAGAAAAAACATAGAAAACTTAAAAAAGAAAAGAATGACTTTAACCATGAAGGAGTGAGACCTCTTTCCTGAAAAGAAGAAATCACTGGAGAAAGAATTTGAAAAGAGAAATAAGCAGAAAGACATTCTATGCTCGTGGATCCCAAGAATTAAGATTATCAAAATGTCCACACTACTCAAAGCCATCTACACATTCCCTAGGTGCAATCCCTATCAAAGCTTAAGCACGTTCCCAAAAATAGAATAATCCTTCAAGGTGGACAGAACCACAAAAGGCTCTGAATACCAAAGTCATTGTGAGAAGGAAGAAAACAGCTGGAAGCACCATGCTTTCTGATTGGAAACTAGATATCAAAGCTACAATAACCCAAGCAGTACAGTATTGGGGTAAATGCAGAGACAGAGGTCACTGGACCAGAACTGAAGGTCCAGGAAGAAACCCACACATACGTAACCAATTATTTCACAACAAAAGAACCAAGAATATAACCTGAGGCAAAGGCAGTCTCCTCAATAGGTGGTGCCCAGAAACACTGGGCATACAAAAACAACAGGCGCGGAAAAACAACCTGACACCCATTTAGCATCACACACAGAAACGAAGTTAAAATGTATTACACACTTGAGACCTGAAACCAGAAAGTCCTGGATAAGACCTTGGGCAGGAGGTGTGGGAAATCGCACAACGATGTCCTGAGTTGGGAGATTATAGGGAACGCTTGGCAGAGCAGATCACTGCTCTCTGGCCTTCCTGCAAACAGCCAGCAGCAGCTCACTTACCTAGTTGGTGTGTATCTGGGGGGCAGGCGAGACTTGGCTGATCTAGTGCGTGTGTATCTAGGGGTTGGGTTCGGCACGGGCTCACCAAGTCCTTGGACCGTGTTGTCGCGTGGAATATTTTATCCTGTCTCGATGTGGTTCGTACCATGTCTTCAATACGTTCTTTCTAGCATGTGGCCCGCTGATGTGTTGTACATCGTTTGTAGGCTTAATGAATGCGGGATCCTGAGAGCAGCTCGCGGAGACATCCCTTAAACCCCTCTCGCCTCTTGACTTGTGTGGAGTCTGAAGCAATCCTTTCTGCTGTCCTTGGCTTTGCTGGACAAAGCCAAATGCCAAACCCACGAGAATGTTTGGATCTCAGTCTTGACTTGAGTTTTGGGATTTGACACCAGAAGCCAAAGCCACAAAGGAAAACTAAACAAGTGGGACTACATGAAACTAAAAAAACAAGTTCTGCACAGCAACAGTATCTTTTCAGAATGGGAAGGCAACATAGTGAATGGGCGAAAATACTTGCAAACTACGTACATGGTCAAGGGTTAAAACACAAAAGAAATCAAGATCTCCTACAGCGCAACAATGCAAAAGCAAAGAGCAATGACGGACCTGGCAGAGTCCTGAAGAGGCATTCTTCCAATGAAGACATACAGATGGCCACCACATACATGAAGAGAAGTTCCAAGTCACTCCACATTCGGGAAACGAAAGTCCAAAGCCAAAGAGATATCACCTGAAACCTGTCTGAACGGTCTTATCAAAAAGACAAGAAAACACAAGTGTCGGGTACAATATGGAAGAAAGCGAATCATTGTGCCCTCTTGGTGACATTGGAACTTGGTGCAGGGGCAGTCGCAAACAATCTAAAGTTTCCTACACAGTTCAGAGGAGAACATCCATATCATCCAGCAACTTCCCTCAATTACCCCCCTAGGTACAACTCGGAACACATGAAATCACTAACTCCCAAAAATGACTTCACACCTGTTATCATGCCACAGTGTTTATAATAGCCTGGAGGGCATTATGCCTAGTGAAAGAACTCACACAGAAAAAAACACATATAAATGCTCGCACATATATAGGAAATCTGAAACAAAAACTAAGAAAACAAAAAACAAAAATCCTCATAACAGAAGGAAACAAGCCCATCAATACATAAAGATGATTGCAAAGGTGGGGGGGGGCAGGAGGAGGGAAATAGGGTAAAGGTCAAAAGACATCACCGAATAAAAAAAGACCATGTCAACAGGGAAAGGGAGAGTAAAGGTGACTCAATATCTCAAATTCTAGTTTCCTCTTTTTCAGAGACCTTAGTTCAGTCCCTTCCATTCACTAGACCTACTAGAATAATAAGGAATTATCAGGACTTGACAGTGTTTGCATGATGTGTTCTTTACTTACGATTTCGAATCCAAAAGAACACAGTGTTGAGATTACTAGGTAACTTAGATTTTCCATTACTTTTATGGTTTCTTGAAGTACCGTGATGTCACAAAAAACTCCTTAGATCTAAGTGGACACTTTCATTACTCTAAACGTATGTACATACCTCTAAAATAGTACAATAAAGGTAAGGTGCATTGTCCATTGCACAAGAGTGATTGTTTTACTCCTTGTTGTAGTGAGCTTTGGTGATGAAAACGTTCCGGTTATCGAGCTCCTTATCAAATTCCATGCCAAGGATTAGGCAGAATATAGTAATCGCGGTAATCAAGAAAATAATGACCTTCAAGATAATCTTAATCTTCTCAATTGCTGACAGAGACAACTAACCCCCCGAGGACAAAACAGACTGTTAGGAGCCTGACCTGCTCCAAGTGGCCTACACCACACCATCTTCCTGAAAACATAAAGCACCAGTCAGCTCCATATGGAAGTGTGGGAAAGCCTCTGCTCTTAGGCCTTTGCTTTCAGTGAGGTCACAGTGCTGCCTTCAGGATGTTTTCAGCCTTTGAGACAGGATTGGAACTCTCTCGTGCAATGAGATATTCCCATGCAACAAAACGCATTCCTTGCCAAGAACTGGGTCCCTGACGCGGTCCGGACTCCACACGGGCCACAGCACCACACTCACGCACACACACTCCCCCCAACAACCGAGGAGAGGTACAACCCATGCAATGAAAGACCGTTTGCTCAAAACCTCATTTCCCAAGGAGGCTGAGAGAGGAGCACTGCCTGCTCCAGTACACACGCACTGGTTTCTAGGGACCCGGTGGGCTCCGAGTCACTTCTCCCTCGTGCTGCCTGGTGAGTCCCTGAGGAGACGCGATTGCCAAGGACTGAAACTCTTGAAACACGGAACGAATGCAAGACAGGAGGCGCTCCACGGAAACGGGAAGCACCACGCCCCACGGAGAGGAAGAACAAAACCCACCAGTCTGCCTTGGACAAGGAGCTTTTCCATCCACCTTCGTCGCCAGAGTGCGAAGAAGACGTTCCCACCCAACGTGTCCCAAAGAGATGACTTTGGACTCCATCCACAACACCCAGTTCTCTTCAGCACACATCTCCCATTAGGAAAGAGTCTGGACCACCCTCGAAAACACACAACCGCCACTGATTCCTGGCTCCCGGGCTCCCACTTCATTGATGGAATGCACATTGCCTTCAGAGATGAAGAGCTCAACAGGGAGTTGCACTTGCCCTCATCCAGACTCCTACCCCCTAGTCCCATTGACTCCCACGAGAGAGGACCCCCTTTCGCCACAAGCGGGGTGAGATCTCCCCCTCCCCATCAGAGGGTGCAACTCTGCCACCAGGGGCGGGGCGGGGCGCGGCGCGGCGGGCTGGGCAGGGCAGGAGAGCAGGTGCGGAGGGGGGAGGCAGGAGGCCTGTGTTCACCTGCTGCTTCCACTCTCAATCCCTTCAACACCGTCCCCTGCTGGCCTCCAGCAACTCAGGCCCACCACCCTGACTCTCCCTGGAATGTTTCTCTCGAGTCTCAGGTCCCTTGTACTTCATTTTCACAGGCAGGAATGATTCCTCCTGCTCATGGCTGCCACTTCCCTGGCCCTGCCTTGACACTTGCCCACAGCCGCCGGTCCACGCTTTCCTTCCTTCCTTCCTCCCTTCGTTCCTCCCTTCGTTCCTTCCCACCTCCACCCGCCAAACACCAACCCAGTCAGACCTCCATGGGCACTCAGGGCACCCCCCCTCTCGACCTGAGCCACTCACCACCGCCTGAGCCTAACCCCCTACTCGATCTGGGGCCCTCCTCTTCCAGGGAACCAGGGTCCAACCCAGAAAGCCCACTCCTGAGGCGTCCAGACCGCAGCCGCAAAGGAGCCCAAGAAGAAGCCCGGAGCCCCAGGGCGGGGGGAGGGTTCTCATGGGAGGGGAAGACAGAGAGGGGCAGAGGGGAAGGCCACGTGCGACCTCGTCGCTAGGGACCTTACCTTGGCAGCACCGCGACTGAGGCAGGTCCTGGAGGGAGGCTGTGTGTCTCAGCTGCTCCACCATTAGGCTTCTCCCAGATGGACTTTCAAGGGCGCCGGGGGGGCATCGCATCGCGCTCTGCCCCAGCCAGTGCTGGCACTCCACCAGCGCGGCCAAAGACCGAGGCGCCCGGGAAGCGCGTCCCGCGCCCTGGCCTCTGGCTCCAGGAGCAGCAGGAGCAGCAGGGCCGCCACCCTCCGAGGCTGGAGGCTCATGGCTCCCAGTCTTCTCCACGCGGGGCCCCGCCTGCGCTCCCGCCAGCGCTCCCGCGAGCGCTACCGCTACCCCTACCGCCAAAGCCATGGCTGCCGGGTCGCAGGCGCCAGGCAGCAGCATGTCCCAGGTCGGGGGCTGAGGTGGGCGTCCGTCCCTGGCTGGCCCAGACACTTGGGGGCTTGGGGCGGCAGGCGGGCTGGGAGCCAACTCACGGCACGGCTGCAGCCTCAGCTGTGTCCCTCACCGGGCTCCGGCCCTGGCCCACGCGCATGCGCGCGCTCGAGCGCGCGCTCCCGCACACCTGCTTGGGCCCAATATCCAAGCCGCCCCATCCCCCACCCCACCCCCACCCCCACCCCCCCACAGGGGGCACAGCTCCTGGGCACCAGGGTCTGCACCACCGCACCTCCCTGTGCCCACCAGATGCTCTGACCGACTGCCCGCCAGCCTGACAGCCGCGAGCCAGGCAGAGGGCTCCAGAGACCAGGCCAGTGGGACAGGGACCGGCAGGTGTCTCCTCCCAAGGTGGACACCTCCCTGTCACCCCTCAAGAGACCCAGGAACCTTTTGCATTGCTGGTTTCCCAGGGACGTGGCTGCACGTGAACCCAGTGATCCCTCTTGCATCCTAGGCCTCTGTGTTTCTTCTTCACTCTGCCTCCCATTCCCGCCAACCGTGGCCATCTACAGCCGTGCACCCTCCTCGCTCGTCACCCGTGACCGCAAGGGCAGCCCTAAGGGACAGGGAGACACGCTGGGCACACGAGACTCCTTCCACCTCCCTTCTCCATGAAAGGCCGGTGCTTTTCAGCTCTGCATGCCCTTCCCATGGCCCTACCTGGACCGCACCACCAGCGGTCCCACCCCTAAGTCCACCCTGCCACCGCTGACTGTGGCACGTCCTTCAACTCTGTGGAACCGCCTGTCCACCTCCACTACCTCCCAACCCCCGTGTTTTCTTCACAGTGTGCCTCAGATCCCAACTCCTCCGTGCCATTTTTCTTTTCTTGGGTTTCCATTGCTTTTCAACGTTTCTTTCTTTTGGTGAGAGAGAGAGGGAGAGAGAGAGAGAGAGAGGCCATCACCCATGCGATTGTGCAGCAAGCATCGACTGAACGTGCAAGGCGTACCAGACCCTGCTCTGGAGGGCCAGTGTGCAGAGGTGGGCAAGGAAACGTATGCCTGAGGATTCAAGGGGAGCCACAGGACTACCGTCCAGGGTGAGGAGGAGTAGAGAGACCAAGCAGTCAAGGCTTTCTACGAAACGAGCATCGAGGGCACGAACCTACGCAGCCCTGGAAGGAGAGCAGGGGGTCACGGCCAGACGGATCATCGAAGGCCAGTCCCAATGGGCAGCCTTCATCACGTGTCCTCACCTGAGGACTTGCAAAGAGGCACGCCCAGACTGGACCTGGTAGAAACAGGACTTACAGCAAAAGCACAAGACTGCTCTGTGGACTTCATGGTCATGGGAAGGACACCATCCCACAAGCCCCACCAAGGGACTCTGGACTCTGGGGACTTGGCCTTACTGTGTACCATCAGGACCTGTCAGGACTCTTTCAAGTGCACAAGGGAAGAGCAAACTAAGCCACAAACCTAGGAGAACAGAGATGCAAAACCTTTCTCCCCCCAGGGGCAACGTCAATGATCGCATGCTATACAAATGCAAATGACCTCTGCTAGCATTAGAAAGGTCACCAGTTTTCGGCCTCTTTATCAGTCTCATACCACAAGTGCACCAGGGTTCCATTGGCTCCACAGGGACCATTTGCCTGCATTCTCCGTGGGAGCAGCTTCCTATCCTACCAGAACCCTCGCGTGTGTCTCCCTGTCATGGCACGTACTGATACATACGAGAATGACGTTTCCCTTTCATTTTGAACTTTGTGCTGATGCCTCCCTCCTGGCTCCGCGTCTCCACCCAGAAGACCGTTTGGCTCAGTTTACATGGTGTGTGTGTGTGTGTGTGTGTGTGTGTGTGTGTGTGTGTGCATATACGTATATATACACATACACGAATACGTGTACGTATATGTAGACACGTATGCGTATGTACACAGGTATCCCTATGGACACACAGGTAGCTAGATGTATATATAAATGTAGCTGTTTTTTCTTTTGAAAATACACACTGAAAACTCTGTGGGCCGCTTGGATGACTCAGCTGGGTAATGGTCCGACTTCGGGTCACGTCAGGCTCTCAGGGTTCCTGAGCTGAGTCACGCCTAGTGCTCCGTGCTGACAGCTCAGAGCCTGGAACCTGATTCCCTTCTGGGTTTCCTCTCTCTCTCCCTGCCCCTCCCTCGCTTGTGCTCTCTCTGTCTCTCTCGCTTTCTCTCAGAGGTGAACGTTAAAAAAGAAACCAAAGCATGTGGCTCTGGATCTCGCCTCACGTCACGATCTCACAGTTTGTGAGGCTGAGCCTCCACAAGGAGCCCCACCTCAAGATGGGCGCCAACGATGCGGAGCCCGCTGGCCCTCCTCTCTCTCTCCCTCCCTGTCTGCCCTATCCCTGCTCACAGGCACACGTGCATGCGTCCACTCTCTCTCTGTCTCTCAGAATGAATGAAAGAAACAGAGAACCTCAAATGAGAACACTAAAGGAACACCGTCGAGTTCATGACTACAGCGAATGAATGGCTGTGCCCGTGGCCAGCACCTGCCCTGGGGAACGTTCTATTTCCTATTTGTTCATGTGTCTTCACTCTGGAGACACAGGGAGCCAGAGAGCAAGCCGGCAAGCCGGTGACCGCCAGTGGGGGAGGGGCAGAGAAGCAGAGACAGACACACGCAGAATCTGAAAACAGGCTCCAGGGCCTGAGCTGTGGGCACAGAGCCCAGCGCAGGGCTGGAACTCAGGAACCGCGAGGGCGTGACCTGAGCCCAAGTCGGAAGCTCAACCCACTGAACCACCCAGGCGCCCGGGGAAGGTTCCATTCAGGAGTCCACTCTACCCATCCCCGCCCATTTGCGCAAGGTCAGAGCCCTTACGACACATACCAGCAGGAAGGATGCTCTACAACTGTCCACAACCTGCCCTCTGTCTACCAAAGAGGCTGCCCTGACGATACCTACCAAACAGGGCGCTCTGATCAAAAGGCCCATGGATAAAGGTCATGCCTGCCTACCCTCAGGGCCTGGTGACTCCCCAGGTTCCCCTTGCAGCGCACTCTGTCCCACTGGAAACGTCGTGGCTTTGGGTTCCAAGGTGCCCTGCAGGTGAGCACAGGCCAACGGGAACGACCTCACCGCAGCTACCTACCAGGAGACAGCTTCGCACCCTTCACCCTTCCTGCAGGCCCTGTGCTCAGGGTCTGGGACCAGCCAGGGCGCGGGTCACAAGCAGAGAACGTTAGCATTTGAGAACGCAGAAACGGCCTCGGTGTTCCCTACTCGGGGACCACGTTCACCACCTGGGCGCCTGCGACACTGGCAACTGGCACACAGGGCGACGGGGAGTGTGGACCGCATGAAATGAGGGCCCTCGGCCGCTTCTCCTGCAATTCAGAGGGGGAACTCGCAAAGGTCCCCTCAGTCACCAGCTCCCAAGAAGCCTCCCTGCGGAAGGGATGGTGCCATCAACAGCCTGTTCCTCCTTCCAGCCCTGCCTGGGTTTCAGGGGCACCACAGCACCGGCGGGGGGGGGGGGGGGGCGGGGGGGTGTCCTAGGAAGGTCCCGCTGACCCATGCCCCCCGCTGTGCCGCCACCCTCACTAAGAGCCCCGCATGTCACTCTCCAAAGTGTCTCAGGCTGGATGTGCAATGATAGGGTTCCCCGCAGAGAGCGTGACTCAGGCCCTAGAGCCTATTTTGCTGGATTCCCCGTTTGAGGGCACACGCACGTCTCCAAGCCCACCTCTGCTCGCAGGACAGGCACGCTAGGTGCAAATGCTTTCCCTGCCTCTCGACAGGCAGCAGTGGGAAAGCCAGCGGTGCAGCACGCTCATGTGGAGGCCGACTGCCTGCCTTCATGCCTCGAGTCCTCCCGCTTCACAGCACTGACCCCCGGCACACATTCTTTCACATCTTCCCTTGGAAATACGAACGGGGACGAGAGTCCTTGCCGAGGTACTCTGTGTCGTCTGCATAGATCTCTCAAGTGCTCAGAACAGTGCCTGGAACAGGCTAAGCCCTCTACCAAGGTGGGGTAAGACCAAGGAAAACAAACACGCATAGGCAGTCCCCTCCCTCGTGGCCAGCACCTAGGCAACTGCTGGGGATGGTGAGGCAGGGGAGGGATCCCTTCCTTCCCCCGACGGTGTCCGGCTCCCCCTCCCTCCTCAGGACTTCCCGCTGGCATCAACAAAACCTCCCTGCCTGATTCTGGGTGGAGCCGGCTAGGAACCCAGTGCCTCAGGGAGAGGCCCTCGCACATCTCCCTGGATACTTGCACGGGCTTCAGGTCAACAGACTCTGCCTCCTCACCTATATGGCAACAGGGACTGCACACCCGTGGAGCCGCTTCGGGACTTGCAAAGCATCAAAGGTGTTCGGACCACAACCAAGTTTCGAGGCCACGAACGGCGACCATGTTACCAAGGAAACCTCTCACATGGTGAGCTCATGGATCAATATCCATGCGATGACTTAGGCAGAATCATCACGGTAATCATGAAGGTAACGATACTCAAGGTCCCCATAATCTCCTTCATTCCGGAGAGACACAACTCACCCCTCGGGGACCAAACACACGCTCAGGAGCCTGAGCTGCTCCAAGTGGCCTACACCACACCATCTTCCTGAAAACATAAAGCACCAGTCAGCTCCATATGGAAGTGTGGGAAAGCCTCTGCTCTTAGGCCTTTGCTTTCAGTGAGGTCACAGTGCTGCCTTCAGGATGTTTTCAGCCTTTGAGACAGGATTGGAACTCTCTCGTGCAATGAGATATTCCCATGCAACAAAACGCATTCCTTGCCAAGAACTGGGTCCCTGACGCGGTCCGGACTCCACACGGGCCACAGCACCACACTCACGCACACACACTCCCCCCAACAACCGGGGAGAGGTACAACCCATGCAATGAAAGACCGTTTGCTCAAGACCTCATTTCCCAAGGAGGCTGAGAGAGGAGCACTGCCTGCTCCAGTACACACGCACTGGTTTCTAGGGACCCGGTGGGCTCCCAGTCACTTCTCCCTCGTGCTGCCTGGTGAGTCCCTGAGGAGACGCGATTGCCAAGGACTGAAACTCTTGAAACACGGAACGAATGCAAGACAGGAGGCGCTCCACGGAAACGGGAAGCACCACGCCCCACGGAGAGGAAGAACAAAACCCACCAGTCTGCCTTGGACAAGGAGCTTTTCCATCCACCTTCGTCGCCAGAGTGCGAAGAAGACGTTCCCACCCAACGTGTCCCAAAGAGATGACTTTGGACTCCATCCACAACACCCAGTTCTCTTCAGCACACATCTCCCATCAGGAAAGAGTCTGGACCACCCTCGAAAACACACAAGCGCCACTGATTCCTGGCTCCCGGGCTCCCACTTCATTGATGGAATGCACATTGCCTTCAGAGATGAAGAGCTCAACAGGGAGTTGCACTTGCCCTCATCCAGACTCCTACCCCCTAGTCCCATTGACTCCCACGAGAGAGGACCCCCTTTCGCCACAAGCGGGGTGAGATCTCCCCCTCCCCATCAGAGGGTGCAACTCTGCCACCAGGGGCGGGGCGGGGCGCGGCGCGGCGGGCTGGGCAGGGCAGGAGAGCAGGTGCGGAGGGGGGAGGCAGGAGGCCTGTGTTCACCTGCTGCTTCCACTCTCAATCCCTTCAACACCGTCCCCTGCTGGCCTCCAGCAACTCAGGCCCACCACCCTGACTCTCCCTGGAATGTTTCTCTCGAGTCTCAGGTCCCTTGTACTTCATTTTCACAGGCAGGAATGATTCCTCCTGCTCATGGCTGCCACTTCCCTGGCCCTGCCTTGACACTTGCCCACAGCCGCCGGTCCACGCTTTCCTTCCTTCCTTCCTCCCTTCGTTCCTCCCTTCGTTCCTTCCCACCTCCACCCGCCAAACACCAACCCAGTCAGACCTCCATGGGCACTCAGGGCACCCCCCCTCTCGACCTGAGCCACTCACCACCGCCTGAGCCTAACCCCCTACTCGATCTGGGGCCCTCCTCTTCCAGGGAACCAGGGTCCAACCCAGAAAGCCCACTCCTGAGGCGTCCAGACCGCAGCCGCAAAGGAGCCCAAGAAGAAGCCCGGAGCCCCAGGGCGGGGGGAGGGTTCTCATGGGAGGGGAAGACAGAGAGGGGCAGAGGGGAAGGCCACGTGCGACCTCGTCGCTAGGGACCTTACCTTGGCAGCACCGCGACTGAGGCAGGTCCTGGAGGGAGGCTGTGTGTCTCAGCTGCTCCACCATTAGGCTTCTCCCAGATGGACTTTCAAGGGTGCCGGGGGGGCATCGCATCGCGCTCTGCCCCAGCCAGTGCTGGCACTCCACCAGCGCGGCCAAAGACCGAGGCGCCCGGGAAGCGCGTCCCGCGCCCTGGCCTCTGGCTCCAGGAGCAGCAGGAGCAGCAGGGCCGCCACCCTCCGAGGCTGGAGGCTCATGGCTCCCAGTCTTCTCCACGCGGGGCCCCGCCTGCGCTCCCGCCAGCGCTCCCGCGAGCGCTACCGCTACCCCTACCGCCAAAGCCATGGCTGCCGGGTCGCAGGCGCCAGGCAGCAGCATGTCCCAGGTCGGGGGCTGAGGTGGGCGTCCGTCCCTGGCTGGCCCAGACACTTGGGGGCTTGGGGCGGCAGGCGGGCTGGGAGCCAACTCACGGCACGGCTGCAGCCTCAGCTGTGTCCCTCACCGGGCTCCGGCCCTGGCCCACGCGCATGCGCGCGCTCGAGCGCGCGCTCCCGCACACCTGCTTGGGCCCAGGATCCTAGCCGCCCCATCCCCCACCCCACCCCCACCGCCACCCCCCCACAGGGGGCACAGCTCCTGGGCACCAGGGTCTGCACCACCGCACCTCCCTGTGCCCACCAGATGCTCTGACCGACTGCCCGCCAGCCTGACAGCCGCGAGCCAGGCAGAGGGCTCCAGAGACCAGGCCAGTGGGACAGGGACCGGCAGGTGTCTCCTCCCAAGGTGGACACCTCCCTGTCACCCCTCAAGAGACCCAGGAACCTTTTGCATTGCTGGTTTCCCAGGGACGTGGCTGCACGTGAACCCAGTGATCCCTCTTGCATCCTAGGCCTCTGTGTTTCTTCTTCACTCTGCCTCCCATTCCCGCCAACCGTGGCCATCTACAGCCGTGCACCCTCCTCGCTCGTCACCCGTGACCGCAAGGGCAGCCCTAAGGGACAGGGAGACACGCTGGGCACACGAGACTCCTTCCACCTCCCTTCTCCATGAAAGGCCGGTGCTTTTCAGCTCTGCATGCCCTTCCCATGGCCCTACCTGGACCGCACCACCAGCGGTCCCACCCCTAAGTCCACCCTGCCACCGCTGACTGTGGCACGTCCTTCAACTCTGTGGAACCGCCTGTCCACCTCCACTACCTCCCAACCCCCGTGTTTTCTTCACAGTGTGCCTCAGATCCCAACTCCTCCGTGCCATTTTTCTTTTCTTGGGTTTCCATTGCTTTTCAACGTTTCTTTCTTTTGGTGAGAGAGAGAGGGAGAGAGAGAGAGAGAGAGGCCATCACCCATGCGATTGTGCAGCAAGCATCGACTGAACGTGCAAGGCGTACCAGACCCTGCTCTGGAGGGCCAGTGTGCAGAGGTGGGCAAGGAAACGTATGCCTGAGGATTCAAGGGGAGCCACAGGACTACCGTCCAGGGTGAGGAGGAGTAGAGAGACCAAGCAGTCAAGGCTTTCTACGAAACGAGCATCGAGGGCACGAACCTACGCAGCCCTGGAAGGAGAGCAGGGGGTCACGGCCAGATGGATCATCGAAGGCCAGTCCCAATGGGCAGCCTTCATCACGTGTCCTCACCTGAGGACTTGCAAAGAGGCACGCCCAGACTGGACCTGGTAGAAACAGGACTTACAGCAAAAGCACAAGACTGCTCTGTGGACTTCATGGTCATGGGAAGGACACCATCCCACAAGCCCCACCAAGGGACTCTGGACTCTGGGGACTTGGCCTTACTGTGTACCATCAGGACCTGTCAGGACTCTTTCAAGTGCACAAGGGAAGAGCAAACTAAGCCACAAACCTAGGAGAACAGAGATGCAAAACCTTTCTCCCCCCAGGGGCAACGTCAATGATCGCATGCTATACAAATGCAAATGACCTCTGCTAGCATTAGAAAGGTCACCAGTTTTCGGCCTCTTTATCAGTCTCATACCACAAGTGCACCAGGGTTCCATTGGCTCCACAGGGACCATTTGCCTGCATTCTCCGTGGGAGCAGCTTCCTATCCTACCAGAACCCTCGCGTGTGTCTCCCTGTCATGGCACGTACTGATACATACGAGAATGACGTTTCCCTTTCATTTTGAACTTTGTGCTGATGCCTCCCTCCTGGCTCCGCGTCTCCACCCAGAAGACCGTTTGGCTCAGTTTACATGGTGTGTGTGTGTGTGTGTGTGTGTGTGTGCATATACGTATATATACACATACACGAATACGTGTACGTATATGTAGACACGTATGCGTATGTACACAGGTATCCCTATGGACACACAGGTAGCTAGATGTATATATAAATGTAGCTGTTTTTTCTTTTGAAAATACACACTGAAAACTCTGTGGGCCGCTTGGATGACTCAGCTGGGTAATGGTCCGACTTCGGGTCACGTCAGGCTCTCAGGGTTCCTGAGCTGAGTCACGCCTAGTGCTCCGTGCTGACAGCTCAGAGCCTGGAACTTGAATCCCTTCTGGGTTTCCTCTCTCTCTCCCTGCCCCTCCCTCGCTTGTGCTCTCTCTGTCTCTCTCGCTTTCTCTCAGAGGTGAACGTTAAAAAAGAAACCAAAGCATGTGGCTCTGGATCTCGCCTCACGTCACGATCTCACAGTTTGTGAGGCTGAGCCTCCACAAGGAGCCCCACCTCAAGATGGGCACCAACGATGCGGAGCCCGCTGGCCCTCCTCTCTCTCTCCCTCCCTGTCTGCCCTATCCCTGCTCACAGGCACACGTGCATGCGTCCACTCTCTCTCTGTCTCTCAGAATGAATGAAAGAAACAGAGAACCTCAAATGAGAACACTAAAGGAACACCGTCGAGTTCATGACTACAGCGAATGAATGGCTGTGCCCGTGGCCAGCACCTGCCCTGGGGAACGTTCTATTTCCTATTTGTTCATGTGTCTTCACTCTGGAGACACAGGGAGCCAGAGAGCAAGCCGGCAAGCCGGTGACCGCCAGTGGGGGAGGGGCAGAGAAGCAGAGACAGACACACGCAGAATCTGAAAACAGGCTCCAGGGCCTGAGCTGTGGGCACAGAGCCCAGCGCAGGGCTGGAACTCAGGAACCGCGAGGGCGTGACCTGAGCCCAAGTCGGAAGCTCAACCCACTGAACCACCCAGGCGCCCGGGGAAGGTTCCATTCAGGAGTCCACTCTACCCATCCCCGCCCATTTCCGCAAGGTCAGAGCCCTTACGACACATACCACCAGGAAGGATGCTCTACAACTGTCCACAACCTGCCCTCTGTCTACCAAAGAGGCTGCCCTGACGATACCTACCAAACAGGGCGCTCTGATCAAAAGGCCCATGGATAAAGGTCATGCCTGCCTACCCTCAGGGCCTGGTGACTCCCCAGGTTCCCCTTGCAGCGCACTCTGTCCCACTGGAAACGTCGTGGCTTTGAGTTCCAAGGTGCCCTGCAGGTGAGCACAGGCCAACGGGAACGACCTCACCGCAGCTACCTACCAGGAGACAGCTTCGCACCCTTCACCCTTCCTGCAGGCCCTGTGCTCAGGGTCTGGGACCAGCCAGGGCGCGGGTCACAAGCAGAGAACGTTAGCATTTGAGAACGCAGAAACGGCCTCGGTGTTCCCTACTCGGGGACCACGTTCACCACCTGGGCGCCTGCGACACTGGCAACTGGCACACAGGGCGACGGGGAGTGTGGACCGCATGAAATGAGGGCCCTCGGCCGCTTCTCCTGCAATTCAGAGGGGGAACTCGCAAAGGTCCCCTCAGTCACCAGCTCCCAAGAAGCCTCCCTGCGGAAGGGATGGTGCCATCAACAGCCTGTTCCTCCTTCCAGCCCTGCCTGGGTTTCAGGGGCACCACAGCACCGGCGGGGGGGGGGGGCGGGGGGGTGTCCTAGGAAGGTCCCGCTGACCCATGCCCCCCGCTGTGCCGCCACCCTCACTAAGAGCCCCGCATGTCACTCTCCAAAGTGTCTCAGGCTGGATGTGCAATGATAGGGTTCCCCGCAGAGAGCGTGACTCAGGCCCTAGAGCCTATTTTGCTGGATTCCCCGTTTGAGGGCACACGCACGTCTCCAAGCCCACCTCTGCTCGCAGGACAGGCACGCTAGGTGCAAATGCTTTCCCTGCCTCTCGACAGGCAGCAGTGGGAAAGCCAGCGGTGCAGCACGCTCATGTGGAGGCCGACTGCCTGCCTTCATGCCTCGAGTCCTCCCGCTTCACAGCACTGACCCCCGGCACACATTCTTTCACATCTTCCCTTGGAAATACGAACGGGGACGAGAGTCCTTGCCGAGGTACTCTGTGTCGTCTGCATAGATCTCTCAAGTGCTCAGAACAGTGCCTGGAACAGGCTAAGCCCTCTACCAAGGTGGGGTAAGACCAAGGAAAACAAACACGCATAGGCAGTCCCCTCCCTCGTGGCCAGCACCTAGGCAACTGCTGGGGATGGTGAGGCAGGGGAGGGATCCCTTCCTTCCCCCGACGGTGTCCGGCTCCCCCTCCCTCCTCAGGACTTCCCGCTGGCATCAACAAAACCTCCCTGCCTGATTCTGGGTGGAGCCGGCTAGGAACCCAGTGCCTCAGGGAGAGGCCCTCGCACATCTCCCTGGATACTTGCACGGGCTTCAGGTCAACAGACTCTGCCTCCTCACCTATATGGCAACAGGGACTGCACACCCGTGGAGCCGCTTCGGGACTTGCAAAGCATCAAAGGTGTTCGGACCACAACCAAGTTTCGAGGCCACGCACGGCGACCATGTTACCAAGGAAACCTCTCACATGGCGAGCTCATGGATCAATATCCATGCGATGACTTAGGCAGAATCATCACGGTAATCATGAAGGTAACGATACTCAAGGTCCCCATAATCTCCTTCATTCCGGAGAGACACAACTCACCCCTCGGGGACCAAACACACGCTCAGGAGCCTGAGCTGCTCCAAGTGGCCTACACCACACCATCTTCCTGAAAACATAAAGCACCAGTCAGCTCCATATGGAAGTGTGGGAAAGCCTCTGCTCTTAGGCCTTTGCTTTCAGTGAGGTCACAGTGCTGCCTTCAGGATGTTTTCAGCCTTTGAGACAGGATTGGAACTCTCTCGTGCAATGAGATATTCCCATGCAACAAAACGCATTCCTTGCCAAGAACTGGGTCCCTGACGCGGTCCGGACTCCACACGGGCCACAGCACCACACTCACGCACACACACTCCCCCCAACAACCGGGGAGAGGTACAACCCATGCAATGAAAGACCGTTTGCTCAAGACCTCATTTCCCAAGGAGGCTGAGAGAGGAGCACTGCCTGCTCCAGTACACACGCACTGGTTTCTAGGGACCCGGTGGGCTCCCAGTCACTTCTCCCTCGTGCTGCCTGGTGAGTCCCTGAGGAGACGCGATTGCCAAGGACTGAAACTCTTGAAACACGGAACGAATGCAAGACAGGAGGCGCTCCACGGAAACGGGAAGCACCACGCCCCACGGAGAGGAAGAACAAAACCCACCAGTCTGCCTTGGACAAGGAGCTTTTCCATCCACCTTCGTCGCCAGAGTGCGAAGAAGACGTTCCCACCCAACGTGTCCCAAAGAGATGACTTTGGACTCCATCCACAACACCCAGTTCTCTTCAGCACACATCTCCCATCAGGAAAGAGTCTGGACCACCCTCGAAAACACACAAGCGCCACTGATTCCTGGCTCCCGGGCTCCCACTTCATTGATGGAATGCACATTGCCTTCAGAGATGAAGAGCTCAACAGGGAGTTGCACTTGCCCTCATCCAGACTCCTACCCCCTAGTCCCATTGACTCCCACGAGAGAGGACCCCCTTTCGCCACAAGCGGGGTGAGAACTCCCCCTCCCCATCAGAGGGTGCAACTCTGCCACCAGGGGCGGGGCGGGGCGCGGCGCGGCGGGCTGGGCAGGGCAGGAGAGCAGGTGCGGAGGGGGGAGGCAGGAGGCCTGTGTTCACCTGCTGCTTCCACTCTCAATCCCTTCAACACCGTCCCCTGCTGGCCTCCAGCAACTCAGGCCCACCACCCTGACTCTCCCTGGAATGTTTCTCTCGAGTCTCAGGTCCCTTGTACTTCATTTTCACAGGCAGGAATGATTCCTCCTGCTCATGGCTGCCACTTCCCTGGCCCTGCCTTGACACTTTCCCACAGCCGCCGGTCCACGCTTTCCTTCCTTCCTTCCTCCCTTCGTTCCTCCCTTCGTTCCTTCCCACCTCCACCCGCCAAACACCAACCCAGTCAGACCTCCATGGGCACTCAGGGCACCCCCCCTCTCGACCTGAGCCACTCACCACCGCCTGAGCCTAACCCCCTACTCGATCTGGGGCCCTCCTCTTCCAGGGAACCAGGGTCCAACCCAGAAAGCCCACTCCTGAGGCGTCCAGACCGCAGCCGCAAAGGAGCCCAAGAAGAAGCCCGGAGCCCCAGGGCGGGGGGAGGGTTCTCATGGGAGGGGAAGACAGAGAGGGGCAGAGGGGAAGGCCACGTGCGACCTCGTCGCTAGGGACCTTACCTTGGCAGCACCGCGACTGAGGCAGGTCCTGGAGGGAGGCTGTGTGTCTCAGCTGCTCCACCATTAGGCTTCTCCCAGATGGACTTTCAAGGGCGCCGGGGGGGCATCGCATCGCGCTCTGCCCCAGCCAGTGCTGGCACTCCACCAGCGCGGCCAAAGACCGAGGCGCCCGGGAAGCGCGTCCCGCGCCCTGGCCTCTGGCTCCAGGAGCAGCAGGAGCAGCAGGGCCGCCACCCTCCGAGGCTGGAGGCTCATGGCTCCCAGTCTTCTCCACGCGGGGCCCCGCCTGCGCCCCCGCCAGCGCTCCCGCGAGCGCTACCGCTACCCCTACCGCCAAAGCCATGGCTGCCGGGTCGCAGGCGCCAGGCAGCAGCATGTCCCAGGTCGGGGGCTGAGGTGGGCGTCCGTCCCTGGCTGGCCCAGACACTTGGGGGCTTGGGGCGGCAGGCGGGCTGGGAGCCAACTCACGGCACGGCTGCAGCCTCAGCTGTGTCCCTCACCGGGCTCCGGCCCTGGCCCACGCGCATGCGCGCGCTCGAGCGCGCGCTCCCGCACACCTGCTTGGGCCCAATATCCAAGCCGCCCCATCCCCCACCCCACCCCCACCCCCACCCCCCCACAGGGGGCACAGCTCCTGGGCACCAGGGTCTGCACCACCGCACCTCCCTGTGCCCACCAGATGCTCTGACCGACTGCCCGCCAGCCTGACAGCCGCGAGCCAGGCAGAGGGCTCCAGAGACCAGGCCAGTGGGACAGGGACCGGCAGGTGTCTCCTCCCAAGGTGGACACCTCCCTGTCACCCCTCAAGAGACCCAGGAACCTTTTGCATTGTTGGTTTCCCAGGGACGTGGCTGCACGTGAACCCAGTGATCCCTCTTGCATCCTAGGCCTCTGTGTTTCTTCTTCACTCTGCCTCCCATTCCCGCCAACCGTGGCCATCTACAGCCGTGCACCCTCCTCGCTCGTCACCCGTGACCGCAAGGGCAGCCCTAAGGGACAGGGAGACACGCTGGGCACACGAGACTCCTTCCACCTCCCTTCTCCATGAAAGGCCGGTGCTTTTCAGCTCTGCATGCCCTTCCCATGGCCCTACCTGGACCGCACCACCAGCGGTCCCACCCCTAAGTCCACCCTGCCACCGCTGACTGTGGCACGTCCTTCAACTCTGTGGAACCGCCTGTCCACCTCCACTACCTCCCAACCCCCGTGTTTTCTTCACAGTGTGCCTCAGATCCCAACTCCTCCGTGCCATTTTTCTTTTCTTGGGTTTCCATTGCTTTTCAACGTTTCTTTCTTTTGGTGAGAGAGAGAGGGAGAGAGAGAGAGAGAGAGGCCATCACCCATGCGATTGTGCAGCAAGCATCGACTGAACGTGCAAGGCGTACCAGACCCTGCTCTGGAGGGCCAGTGTGCAGAGGTGGGCAAGGAAACGTATGCCTGAGGATTCAAGGGGAGCCACAGGACTACCGTCCAGGGTGAGGAGGAGTAGAGAGACCAAGCAGTCAAGGCTTTCTACGAAACGAGCATCGAGGGCACGAACCTACGCAGCCCTGGAAGGAGAGCAGGGGGTCACGGCCAGATGGATCATCGAAGGCCAGTCCCAATGGGCAGCCTTCATCACGTGTCCTCACCTGAGGACTTGCAAAGAGGCACGCCCAGACTGGACCTGGTAGAAACAGGACTTACAGCAAAAGCACAAGACTGCTCTGTGGACTTCATGGTCATGGGAAGGACACCATCCCACAAGCCCCACCAAGGGACTCTGGACTCTGGGGACTTGGCCTTACTGTGTACCATCAGGACCTGTCAGGACTCTTTCAAGTGCACAAGGGAAGAGCAAACTAAGCCACAAACCTAGGAGAACAGAGATGCAAAACCTTTCTCCCCCCAGGGGCAACGTCAATGATCGCATGCTATACAAATGCAAATGACCTCTGCTAGCATTAGAAAGGTCACCAGTTTTCGGCCTCTTTATCAGTCTCATACCACAAGTGCACCAGGGTTCCATTGGCTCCACAGGGACCATTTGCCTGCATTCTCCGTGGGAGCAGCTTCCTATCCTACCAGAACCCTCGCGTGTGTCTCCCTGTCATGGCACGTACTGATACATACGAGAATGACGTTTCCCTTTCATTTTGAACTTTGTGCTGATGCCTCCCTCCTGGCTCCGCGTCTCCACCCAGAAGACCGTTTGGCTCAGTTTACATGGTGTGTGTGTGTGTGTGTGTGTGTGTGTGTGTGTGTGTGCATATACGTATATATACACATACACGAATACGTGTACGTATCTGTAGACACGTATGCGTATGTACACAGGTATCCCTATGGACACACAGGTAGCTAGATGTATATATAAATGTAGCTGTTTTTTCTTTTGAAAATACACACTGAAAACTCTGTGGGCCGCTTGGATGACTCAGCTGGGTAATGGTCCGACTTCGGGTCACGTCAGGCTCTCAGGGTTCCTGAGCTGAGTCACGCCTAGTGCTCCGTGCTGACAGCTCAGAGCCTGGAACCTGATTCCCTTCTGGGTTTCCTCTCTCTCTCCCTGCCCCTCCCTCGCTTGTGCTCTCTCTGTCTCTCTCGCTTTCTCTCAGAGGTGAACGTTAAAAAAGAAACCAAAGCATGTGGCTCTGGATCTCGCCTCACGTCACGATCTCACAGTTTGTGAGGCTGAGCCTCCACAAGGAGCCCCACCTCAAGATGGGCGCCAACGATGCGGAGCCCGCTGGCCCTCCTCTCTCTCTCCCTCCCTGTCTGCCCTATCCCTGCTCACAGGCACACGTGCATGCGTCCACTCTCTCTCTGCCTCTCAGAATGAATGAAAGAAACAGAGAACCTCAAATGAGAACACTAAAGGAACACCGTCGAGTTCATGACTACAGCGAATGAATGGCTGTGCCCGTGGCCAGCACCTGCCCTGGGGAACGTTCTATTTCCTATTTGTTCATGTGTCTTCACTCTGGAGACACAGGGAGCCAGAGAGCAAGCCGGCAAGCCGGTGACCGCCAGTGGGGGAGGGGCAGAGAAGCAGAGACAGACACACGCAGAATCTGAAAACAGGCTCCAGGGCCTGAGCTGTGGGCACAGAGCCCAGCGCAGGGCTGGAACTCAGGAACCGCGAGGGCGTGACCTGAGCCCAAGTCGGAAGCTCAACCCACTGAACCACCCAGGCGCCCGGGGAAGGTTCCATTCAGGAGTCCACTCTACCCATCCCCGCCCATTGGCGCAAGGTCAGAGCCCTTGCGACACATACCAGCAGGAAGGATGCTCTACAACTGTCCACAACCTGCCCTCTGTCTACCAAAGAGGCTACCCTGACGATACCTAGCAAACAGGGCGCTCCGATCAAAAGGCCCATGGATAAAGGTCATGCCTGCCTCCCCTCAGGGCCTGGTGACTCCCCAGGTTCCCCTTGCGGCGCACTCTGTCCCACTGGAAACGTCGTGGCTTTGGGTTCCAAGGTGCCCTGCAGCTGAGCACAGGCCACCGGGAACGACCTCACCGCAGCTACCTACCAGGAGACAGCTTCGCACCCTTCACCCTTCCTGCAGGCCCTGTGCTCAGGGTCTGGGACCAGCCAGGGCGCGGGTCACAAGCAGAGAACGTTAGCATTTGAGAACGCAGAAACGGCCTCGGTGTTCCCTACTCGGGGACCACGTTCACCACCTGGGCGCCTGCGACACTGGCAACTGGCACACAGGGCGACGGGGAGTGTGGACCGCATGAAATGAGGGCCCTCGGCCGCTTCTCCTGCAATTCAGAGGGGGAACTCGCAAAGGTCCCCTCAGTCACCAGCTCCCAAGAAGCCTCCCTGCGGAAGGGATGGTGCCATCAACAGCCTGTTCCTCCTTCCAGCCCTGCCTGGGTTTCAGGGGCACCACAGCACCGGCGGGGGGGGGGGGGGCGGGGGGGTGTCCTAGGAAGGTCCCGCTGACCCATGCCCCCCGCTGTGCCGCCACCCTCACTAAGAGCCCCGCATGTCACTCTCCAAAGTGTCTCAGGCTGGATGTGCAATGATAGGGTTCCCCGCAGAGAGCGTGACTCAGGCCCTAGAGCCTATTTTGCTGGATTCCCCGTTTGAGGGCACACGCACGTCTCCAAGCCCACCTCTGCTCGCAGGACAGGCACGCTAGGTGCAAATGCTTTCCCTGCCTCTCGACAGGCAGCAGTGGGAAAGCCAGCGGTGCAGCACGCTCATGTGGAGGCCGACTGCCTGCCTTCATGCCTCGAGTCCTCCCGCTTCACAGCACTGACCCCCGGCACACATTCTTTCACATCTTCCCTTGGAAATACGAACGGGGACGAGAGTCCTTGCCGAGGTACTCTGTGTCGTCTGCATAGATCTCTCAAGTGCTCAGAACAGTGCCTGGAACAGGCTAAGCCCTCTACCAAGGTGGGGTAAGACCAAGGAAAACAAACACGCATAGGCAGTCCCCTCCCTCGTGGCCAGCACCTAGGCAACTGCTGGGGATGGTGAGGCAGGGGAGGGATCCCTTCCTTCCCCCGACGGTGTCCGGCTCCCCCTCCCTCCTCAGGACTTCCCGCTGGCATCAACAAAACCTCCCTGCCTGATTCTGGGTGGAGCCGGCTAGGAACCCAGTGCCTCAGGGAGAGGCCCTCGCACATCTCCCTGGATACTCGCACGGGCTTCAGGTCAACAGACTCTGCCTCCTCACCTATATGGCAACAGGGACTGCACACCCGTGGAGCCGCTTCGGGACTTGCAAAGCATCAAAGGTGTTCGGACCACAACCAAGTTTCGAGGCCACGCACGGCGACCATGTTACCAAGGAAACCTCTCACATGGCGAGCTCATGGATCAATATCCATGCGATGACTTAGGCAGAATCATCACGGTAATCATGAAGGTAACGATACTCAAGGTCCCCATAATCTCCTTCATTCCGGAGAGACACAACTCACCCCTCGGGGACCAAACACACGCTCAGGAGCCTGAGCTGCTCCAAGTGGCCTACACCACACCATCTTCCTGAAAACATAAAGCACCAGTCAGCTCCATATGGAAGTGTGGGAAAGCCTCTGCTCTTAGGCCTTTGCTTTCAGTGAGGTCACAGTGCTGCCTTCAGGATGTTTTCAGCCTTTGAGACAGGATTGGAACTCTCTCGTGCAATGAGATATTCCCATGCAACAAAACGCATTCCTTGCCAAGAACTGGGTCCCTGACGCGGTCCGGACTCCACACGGGCCACAGCACCACACTCACGCACACACACTCCCCCCAACAACCGGGGAGAGGTACAACCCATGCAATGAAAGACCGTTTGCTCAAGACCTCATTTCCCAAGGAGGCTGAGAGAGGAGCACTGCCTGCTCCAGTACACACGCACTGGTTTCTAGGGACCCGGTGGGCTCCCAGTCACTTCTCCCTCGTGCTGCCTGGTGAGTCCCTGAGGAGACGCGATTGCCAAGGACTGAAACTCTTGAAACACGGAACGAATGCAAGACAGGAGGCGCTCCACGGAAACGGGAAGCACCACGCCCCACGGAGAGGAAGAACAAAACCCACCAGTCTGCCTTGGACAAGGAGCTTTTCCATCCACCTTCGTCGCCAGAGTGCGAAGAAGACGTTCCCACCCAACGTGTCCCAAAGAGATGACTTTGGACTCCATCCACAACACCCAGTTCTCTTCAGCACACATCTCCCATCAGGAAAGAGTCTGGACCACCCTCGAAAACACACAAGCGCCACTGATTCCTGGCTCCCGGGCTCCCACTTCATTGATGGAATGCACATTGCCTTCAGAGATGAAGAGCTCAACAGGGAGTTGCACTTGCCCTCATCCAGACTCCTACCCCCTAGTCCCATTGACTCCCACGAGAGAGGACCCCCTTTCGCCACAAGCGGGGTGAGATCTCCCCCTCCCCATCAGAGGGTGCAACTCTGCCACCAGGGGCGGGGCGGGGCGCGGCGCGGCGGGCTGGGCAGGGCAGGAGAGCAGGTGCGGAGGGGGGAGGCAGGAGGCCTGTGTTCACCTGCTGCTTCCACTCTCAATCCCTTCAACACCGTCCCCTGCTGGCCTCCAGCAACTCAGGCCCACCACCCTGACTCTCCCTGGAATGTTTCTCTCGAGTCTCAGGTCCCTTGTACTTCATTTTCACAGGCAGGAATGATTCCTCCTGCTCATGGCTGCCACTTCCCTGGCCCTGCCTTGACACTTGCCCACAGCCGCCGGTCCACGCTTTCCTTCCTTCCTTCCTCCCTTCGTTCCTCCCTTCGTTCCTTCCCACCTCCACCCGCCAAACACCAACCCAGTCAGACCTCCATGGGCACTCAGGGCACCCCCCCTCTCGACCTGAGCCACTCACCACCGCCTGAGCCTAACCCCCTACTCGATCTGGGGCCCTCCTCTTCCAGGGAACCAGGGTCCAACCCAGAAAGCCCACTCCTGAGGCGTCCAGACCGCAGCCGCAAAGGAGCCCAAGAAGAAGCCCGGAGCCCCAGGGCGGGGGGAGGGTTCTCATGGGAGGGGAAGACAGAGAGGGGCAGAGGGGAAGGCCACGTGCGACCTCGTCGCTAGGGACCTTACCTTGGCAGCACCGCGACTGAGGCAGGTCCTGGAGGGAGGCTGTGTGTCTCAGCTGCTCCACCATTAGGCTTCTCCCAGATGGACTTTCAAGGGCGCCGGGGGGGCATCGCATCGCGCTCTGCCCCAGCCAGTGCTGGCACTCCACCAGCGCGGCCAAAGACCGAGGCGCCCGGGAAGCGCGTCCCGCGCCCTGGCCTCTGGCTCCAGGAGCAGCAGGAGCAGCAGGGCCGCCACCCTCCGAGGCTGGAGGCTCATGGCTCCCAGTCTTCTCCACGCGGGGCCCCGCCTGCGCCCCCGCCAGCGCTCCCGCGAGCGCTACCGCTACCCCTACCGCCAAAGCCATGGCTGCCGGGTCGCAGGCGCCAGGCAGCAGCATGTCCCAGGTCGGGGGCTGAGGTGGGCGTCCGTCCCTGGCTGGCCCAGACACTTGGGGGCTTGGGGCGGCAGGCGGGCTGGGAGCCAACTCACGGCACGGCTGCAGCCTCAGCTGTGTCCCTCACCGGGCTCCGGCCCTGGCCCACGCGCATGCGCGCGCTCGAGCGCGCGCTCCCGCACACCTGCTTGGGCCCAGGATCCAAGCCGCCCCATCCCCCACCCCACCCCCACCGCCACCCCCCCACAGGGGGCACAGCTCCTGGGCACCAGGGTCTGCACCACCGCACCTCCCTGTGCCCACCAGATGCTCTGACCGACTGCCCGCCAGCCTGACAGCCGCGAGCCAGGCAGAGGGCTCCAGACACCAGGCCAGTGGGACAGGGACCGGCAGGTGTCTCCTCCCAAGGTGGACACCTCCCTGTCACCCCTCAAGAGACCCAGGAACCTTTTGCATTGCTGGTTTCCCAGGGACGTGGCTGCACGTGAACCCAGTGATCCCTCTTGCATCCTAGGCCTCTGTGTTTCTTCTTCACTCTGCCTCCCATTCCCGCCAACCGTGGCCATCTACAGCCGTGCACCCTCCTCGCTCGTCACCCGTGACCGCAAGGGCAGCCCTAAGGGACAGGGAGACACGCTGGGCACACGAGACTCCTTCCACCTCCCTTCTCCATGAAAGGCCGGTGCTTTTCAGCTCTGCATGCCCTTCCCATGGCCCTACCTGGACCGCACCACCAGCGGTCCCACCCCTAAGTCCACCCTGCCACCGCTGACTGTGGCACGTCCTTCAACTCTGTGGAACCGCCTGTCCACCTCCACTACCTCCCAACCCCCGTGTTTTCTTCACAGTGTGCCTCAGATCCCAACTCCTCCGTGCCATTTTTCTTTTCTTGGGTTTCCATTGCTTTTCAACGTTTCTTTCTTTTGGTGAGAGAGAGAGGGAGAGAGAGAGAGAGAGAGGCCATCACCCATGCGATTGTGCAGCAAGCATCGACTGAACGTGCAAGGCGTACCAGACCCTGCTCTGGAGGGCCAGTGTGCAGAGGTGGGCAAGGAAACGTATGCCTGAGGATTCAAGGGGAGCCACAGGACTACCGTCCAGGGTGAGGAGGAGTAGAGAGACCAAGCAGTCAAGGCTTTCTACGAAACGAGCATCGAGGGCACGAACCTACGCAGCCCTGGAAGGAGAGCAGGGGGTCACGGCCAGATGGATCATCGAAGGCCAGTCCCAATGGGCAGCCTTCATCACGTGTCCTCACCTGAGGACTTGCAAAGAGGCACGCCCAGACTGGACCTGGTAGAAACAGGACTTACAGCAAAAGCACAAGACTGCTCTGTGGACTTCATGGTCATGGGAAGGACACCATCCCACAAGCCCCACCAAGGGACTCTGGACTCTGGGGACTTGGCCTTACTGTGTACCATCAGGACCTGTCAGGACTCTTTCAAGTGCACAAGGGAAGAGCAAACTAAGCCACAAACCTAGGAGAACAGAGATGCAAAACCTTTCTCCCCCCAGGGGCAACGTCAATGATCGCATGCTATACAAATGCAAATGACCTCTGCTAGCATTAGAAAGGTCACCAGTTTTCGGCCTCTTTATCAGTCTCATACCACAAGTGCACCAGGGTTCCATTGGCTCCACAGGGACCATTTGCCTGCATTCTCCGTGGGAGCAGCTTCCTATCCTACCAGAACCCTCGCGTGTGTCTCCCTGTCATGGCACGTACTGATACATACGAGAATGACGTTTCCCTTTCATTTTGAACTTTGTGCTGATGCCTCCCTCCTGGCTCCGCGTCTCCACCCAGAAGACCGTTTGGCTCAGTTTACATGGTGTGTGTGTGTGTGTGTGTGTGTGTGTGTGTGTGTGTGCATATACGTATATATACACATACACGAATACGTGTACGTATCTGTAGACACGTATGCGTATGTACACAGGTATCCCTATGGACACACAGGTAGCTAGATGTATATATAAATGTAGCTGTTTTTTCTTTTGAAAATACACACTGAAAACTCTGTGGGCCGCTTGGATGACTCAGCTGGGTAATGGTCCGACTTCGGGTCACGTCAGGCTCTCAGGGTTCCTGAGCTGAGTCACGCCTAGTGCTCCGTGCTGACAGCTCAGAGCCTGGAACCTGATTCCCTTCTGGGTTTCCTCTCTCTCTCCCTGCCCCTCCCTCGCTTGTGCTCTCTCTGTCTCTCTCGCTTTCTCTCAGAGGTGAACGTTAAAAAAGAAACCAAAGCATGTGGCTCTGGATCTCGCCTCACGTCACGATCTCACAGTTTGTGAGGCTGAGCCTCCACAAGGAGCCCCACCTCAAGATGGGCGCCAACGATGCGGAGCCCGCTGGCCCTCCTCTCTCTCTCCCTCCCTGTCTGCCCTATCCCTGCTCACAGGCACACGTGCATGCGTCCACTCTCTCTCTGCCTCTCAGAATGAATGAAAGAAACAGAGAACCTCAAATGAGAACACTAAAGGAACACCGTCGAGTTCATGACTACAGCGAATGAATGGCTGTGCCCGTGGCCAGCACCTGCCCTGGGGAACGTTCTATTTCCTATTTGTTCATGTGTCTTCACTCTGGAGACACAGGGAGCCAGAGAGCAAGCCGGCAAGCCGGTGACCGCCAGTGGGGGAGGGGCAGAGAAGCAGAGACAGACACACGCAGAATCTGAAAACAGGCTCCAGGGCCTGAGCTGTGGGCACAGAGCCCAGCGCAGGGCTGGAACTCAGGAACCGCGAGGGCGTGACCTGAGCCCAAGTCGGAAGCTCAACCCACTGAACCACCCAGGCGCCCGGGGAAGGTTCCATTCAGGAGTCCACTCTACCCATCCCCGCCCATTGGCGCAAGGTCAGAGCCCTTGCGACACATACCAGCAGGAAGGATGCTCTATAACTGTCCACAACCTGCCCTCTGTCTACCAAAGAGGCTACCCTGACGATACCTAGCAAACAGGGCGCTCCGATCAAAAGGCCCATGGATAAAGGTCATGCCTGCCTCCCCTCAGGGCCTGGTGACTCCCCAGGTTCCCCTTGCGGCGCACTCTGTCCCACTGGAAACGTCGTGGCTTTGGGTTCCAAGGTGCCCTGCAGCTGAGCACAGGCCACCGGGAACGACCTCACCGCAGCTACCTACCAGGAGACAGCTTCGCACCCTTCACCCTTCCTGCAGGCCCTGTGCTCAGGGTCTGGGACCAGCCAGGGCGCGGGTCACAAGCAGAGAACGTTAGCATTTGAGAACGCAGAAACGGCCTCGGTGTTCCCTACTCGGGGACCACGTTCACCACCTGGGCGCCTGCGACACTGGCAACTGGCACACAGGGCGACGGGGAGTGTGGACCGCATGAAATGAGGGCCCTCGGCCGCTTCTCCTGCAATTCAGAGGGGGAACTCGCAAAGGTCCCCTCAGTCACCAGCTCCCAAGAAGCCTCCCTGCGGAAGGGATGGTGCCATCAACAGCCTGTTCCTCCTTCCAGCCCTGCCTGGGTTTCAGGGGCACCACAGCACCGGCGGGGGGGGGGGGGGGGCGGGGGGGTGTCCTAGGAAGGTCCCGCTGACCCATGCCCCCCGCTGTGCCGCCACCCTCACTAAGAGCCCCGCATGTCACTCTCCAAAGTGTCTCAGGCTGGATGTGCAATGATAGGGTTCCCCGCAGAGAGCGTGACTCAGGCCCTAGAGCCTATTTTGCTGGATTCCCCGTTTGAGGGCACACGCACGTCTCCAAGCCCACCTCTGCTCGCAGGACAGGCACGCTAGGTGCAAATGCTTTCCCTGCCTCTCGACAGGCAGCAGTGGGAAAGCCAGCGGTGCAGCACGCTCATGTGGAGGCCGACTGCCTGCCTTCATGCCTCGAGTCCTCCCGCTTCACAGCACTGACCCCCGGCACACATTCTTTCACATCTTCCCTTGGAAATACGAACGGGGACGAGAGTCCTTGCCGAGGTACTCTGTGTCGTCTGCATAGATCTCTCAAGTGCTCAGAACAGTGCCTGGAACAGGCTAAGCCCTCTACCAAGGTGGGGTAAGACCAAGGAAAACAAACACGCATAGGCAGTCCCCTCCCTCGTGGCCAGCACCTAGGCAACTGCTGGGGATGGTGAGGCAGGGGAGGGATCCCTTCCTTCCCCCGACGGTGTCCGGCTCCCCCTCCCTCCTCAGGACTTCCCGCTGGCATCAACAAAACCTCCCTGCCTGATTCTGGGTGGAGCCGGCTAGGAACCCAGTGCCTCAGGGAGAGGCCCTCGCACATCTCCCTGGATACTTGCACGGGCTTCAGGTCAACAGACTCTGCCTCCTCACCTATATGGCAACAGGGACTGCACACCCGTGGAGCCGCTTCGGGACTTGCAAAGCATCAAAGGTGTTCGGACCACAACCAAGTTTCGAGGCCACGCACGGCGACCATGTTACCAAGGAAACCTCTCACATGGCGAGCTCATGGATCAATATCCATGCGATGACTTAGGCAGAATCATCACGGTAATCATGAAGGTAACGATACTCAAGGTCCCCATAATCTCCTTCATTCCGGAGAGACACAACTCACCCCTCGGGGACCAAACACACGCTCAGGAGCCTGAGCTGCTCCAAGTGGCCTACACCACACCATCTTCCTGAAAACATAAAGCACCAGTCAGCTCCATATGGAAGTGTGGGAAAGCCTCTGCTCTTAGGCCTTTGCTTTCAGTGAGGTCACAGTGCTGCCTTCAGGATGTTTTCAGCCTTTGAGACAGGATTGGAACTCTCTCGTGCAATGAGATATTCCCATGCAACAAAACGCATTCCTTGCCAAGAACTGGGTCCCTGACGCGGTCCGGACTCCACACGGGCCACAGCACCACACTCACGCACACACACTCCCCCCAACAACCGGGGAGAGGTACAACCCATGCAATGAAAGACCGTTTGCTCAAGACCTCATTTCCCAAGGAGGCTGAGAGAGGAGCACTGCCTGCTCCAGTACACACGCACTGGTTTCTAGGGACCCGGTGGGCTCCCAGTCACTTCTCCCTCGTGCTGCCTGGTGAGTCCCTGAGGAGACGCGATTGCCAAGGACTGAAACTCTTGAAACACGGAACGAATGCAAGACAGGAGGCGCTCCACGGAAACGGGAAGCACCACGCCCCACGGAGAGGAAGAACAAAACCCACCAGTCTGCCTTGGACAAGGAGCTTTTCCATCCACCTTCGTCGCCAGAGTGCGAAGAAGACGTTCCCACCCAACGTGTCCCAAAGAGATGACTTTGGACTCCATCCACAACACCCAGTTCTCTTCAGCACACATCTCCCATCAGGAAAGAGTCTGGACCACCCTCGAAAACACACAAGCGCCACTGATTCCTGGCTCCCGGGCTCCCACTTCATTGATGGAATGCACATTGCCTTCAGAGATGAAGAGCTCAACAGGGAGTTGCACTTGCCCTCATCCAGACTCCTACCCCCTAGTCCCATTGACTCCCACGAGAGAGGACCCCCTTTCGCCACAAGCGGGGTGAGAACTCCCCCTCCCCATCAGAGGGTGCAACTCTGCCACCAGGGGCGGGGCGGGGCGCGGCGCGGCGGGCTGGGCAGGGCAGGAGAGCAGGTGCGGAGGGGGGAGGCAGGAGGCCTGTGTTCACCTGCTGCTTCCACTCTCAATCCCTTCAACACCGTCCCCTGCTGGCCTCCAGCAACTCAGGCCCACCACCCTGACTCTCCCTGGAATGTTTCTCTCGAGTCTCAGGTCCCTTGTACTTCATTTTCACAGGCAGGAATGATTCCTCCTGCTCATGGCTGCCACTTCCCTGGCCCTGCCTTGACACTTTCCCACAGCCGCCGGTCCACGCTTTCCTTCCTTCCTTCCTCCCTTCGTTCCTCCCTTTGTTCCTTCCCACCTCCACCCGCCAAACACCAACCCAGTCAGACCTCCATGGGCACTCAGGGCACCCCCCCTCTCGACCTGAGCCACTCACCACCGCCTGAGCCTAACCCCCTACTCGATCTGGGGCCCTCCTCTTCCAGGGAACCAGGGTCCAACCCAGAAAGCCCACTCCTGAGGCGTCCAGACCGCAGCCGCAAAGGAGCCCAAGAAGAAGCCCGGAGCCCCAGGGCGGGGGGAGGGTTCTCATGGGAGGGGAAGACAGAGAGGGGCAGAGGGGAAGGCCACGTGCGACCTCGTCGCTAGGGACCTTACCTTGGCAGCACCGCGACTGAGGCAGGTCCTGGAGGGAGGCTGTGTGTCTCAGCTGCTCCACCATTAGGCTTCTCCCAGATGGACTTTCAAGGGCGCCGGGGGGGCATCGCATCGCGCTCTGCCCCAGCCAGTGCTGGCACTCCACCAGCGCGGCCAAAGACCGAGGCGCCCGGGAAGCGCGTCCCGCGCCCTGGCCTCTGGCTCCAGGAGCAGCAGGAGCAGCAGGGCCGCCACCCTCCGAGGCTGGAGGCTCATGGCTCCCAGTCTTCTCCACGCGGGGCCCCGCCTGCGCCCCCGCCAGCGCTCCCGCGAGCGCTACCGCTACCCCTACCGCCAAAGCCATGGCTGCCGGGTCGCAGGCGCCAGGCAGCAGCATGTCCCAGGTCGGGGGCTGAGGTGGGCGTCCGTCCCTGGCTGGCCCAGACACTTGGGGGCTTGGGGCGGCAGGCGGGCTGGGAGCCAACTCACGGCACGGCTGCAGCCTCAGCTGTGTCCCTCACCGGGCTCCGGCCCTGGCCCACGCGCATGCGCGCGCTCGAGCGCGCGCTCCCGCACACCTGCTTGGGCCCAATATCCAAGCCGCCCCATCCCCCACCCCACCCCCACCCCCACCCCCCCACAGGGGGCACAGCTCCTGGGCACCAGGGTCTGCACCACCGCACCTCCCTGTGCCCACCAGATGCTCTGACCGACTGCCCGCCAGCCTGACAGCCGCGAGCCAGGCAGAGGGCTCCAGACACCAGGCCAGTGGGACAGGGACCGGCAGGTGTCTCCTCCCAAGGTGGACACCTCCCTGTCACCCCTCAAGAGACCCAGGAACCTTTTGCATTGCTGGTTTCCCAGGGACGTGGCTGCACGTGAACCCAGTGATCCCTCTTGCATCCTAGGCCTCTGTGTTTCTTCTTCACTCTGCCTCCCATTCCCGCCAACCGTGGCCATCTACAGCCGTGCACCCTCCTCGCTCGTCACCCGTGACCGCAAGGGCAGCCCTAAGGGACAGGGAGACACGCTGGGCACACGAGACTCCTTCCACCTCCCTTCTCCTTGAAAGGCCGGTGCTTTTCAGCTCTGCATGCCCTTCCCATGGCCCTACCTGGACCGCACCACCAGCGGTCCCACCCTCAAGTCCACCCTGCCACCGCTGACTGTGGCACGTCCTTCAACTCTGTGGAACCGCCTGTCCACCTCCACTACCTCCCAACCCCCGTGTTTTCTTCACAGTGTGCCTCAGATCCCAACTCCTCCGTGCCATTTTTCTTTTCTTGGGTTTCCATTGCTTCTCAACGTTTCTTTCTTTTGGTGAGAGAGAGAGAGAGAGAGAGAGAGAGGCCATCACCCATGCGATTGTGCAGCAAGCATCGACTGAACGTGCAAGGCGTACCAGACCCTGCTCTGGAGGGCCAGTGTGCAGAGGTGGGCAAGGAAACGTATGCCTGAGGATTCAAGGGGAGCCACAGGACTACCGTCCAGGGTGAGGAGGAGTAGAGAGACCAAGCAGTGAAGGCTTTCTACGAAACGAGCATCGAGGGCACGAACCTACGCAGCCCTGGAAGGAGAGCAGGGGGTCACGGCCAGATGGATCATCGAAGGCCAGTCCCAATGGGCAGCCTTCATCACGTGTCCTCACCTGAGGACTTGCAAAGAGGCACGCCCAGACTGGACCTGGTAGAAACAGGACTTACAGCAAAAGCACAAGACTGCTCTGTGGACTTCATGGTCATGGGAAGGACACCATCCCACAAGCCCCACCAAGGGACTCTGGACTCTGGGGACTTGGCCTTACTGTGTACCATCAGGACCTGTCAGGACTCTTTCAAGTGCACAAGGGAAGAGCAAACTAAGCCACAAACCTAGGAGAACAGAGATGCAAAACCTTTCTCCCCCCAGGGGCAACGTCAATGATCGCATGCTATACAAATGCAAATGACCTCTGCTAGCATTAGAAAGGTCACCAGTTTTCCGCCTCTTTATCAGTCTGATACCACAAGTGCACCAGGGTTCCATTGGCTCCACAGGGACCATTTGCCTGCATTCTCCGTGGGAGCAGCTTCCTATCCTACCAGAACCCTCACGTGTGTCTCCCTGTCATGGCACGTACTGATACATACGAGAATGACGTTTCCCTTTCGTTTTGAACTTTGTGCTGATGCCTCCCTCCTGGCTCCGCGTCTCCACCCAGAAGACCGTTTGGCTCAGTTTACATGGTGTGTGTGTGTGTGTGTGTGTCTGTGTGTGTGTGTGTGCGCGCGCGAGTGTGTGTGCATATACGTATATATACACATTCACGAATACGTGTACGTATATGTTGACACGTATGCGTATGTACACAGGTATCCCTATGGACACACAGGTAGCTAGATGTATATATAAATGTAGCTGTTTTTTCTTTTGAAAATACACACTGAAAACTCTGTGGGCCGCTTGGATGACTCAGCTGGGTAATGGTCCGACTTCGGGTCACGTCAGGCTCTCAGGGTTCCTGAGCTGAGTCACGCCTAGTGCTCCGTGCTGACAGCTCAGAGCCTGGAACCTGATTCCCTTCTGGGTTTCCTCTCTCTCTCCCTGCCCCTCCCTCGCTTGTGCTCTCTCTGTCTCTCTCGCTTTCTCTCAGAGGTGAACGTTAAAAAAGAAACCATAGCATGTGGCTCTGGATCTCGCCTCACGTCACGATCTCACAGTTTGTGAGGCTGAGCCTCCACAAGGAGCCCCACCTCAAGATGGGCGCCAACGATGCGGAGCCCGCTGGCCCTCCTCTCTCTCTCCCTCCCTGTCTGCCCTATCCCTGCTCACAGGCACACGTGCATGCGTCCACTCTCTCTCTGTCTCTCAGAATGAATGAAAGAAACAAAGAACCTCAAATGAGAACACTAAAGGAACACCGTCGAGTTCATGACTACAGCGAATGAATGGCTGTGCCCGTGGCCAGCACCTGCCCTGGGGAACGTTCTATTTCCTATTTCTTCATGTGTCTTCACTCTGGAGACACAGGGAGCCAGAGAGCAAGCCGGCAAGCCGGTGACCGCCAGTGGGGGAGGGGCAGAGAAGCAGAGACAGACACACGCAGAATCTGAAAACAGGCTCCAGGGCCTGAGCTGTGGGCACAGAGCCCAGCCCAGGGCTGGAACTCAGGAACCGCGAGGGCGTGACATGAGCCCAAGTCGGAAGCTCAACCCACTGAACCACCCAGGTGCCCGGGGAAGGTTCCATTCAGGAGTCCACTCTACCCATCCCCGCCCATTTCCGCAAGGTCAGAGCCCTTACGACACATACCAGCAGGAAGGATGCTCTACAACTGTCCACAACCTGCCCTCTGTCTACCAAAGAGGCTGCCCTGACGATACCTAGCAAACAGGGCGCTCCGATCAAAAGGCCCATGGATAAAGGTCATGCCTGCCTACCCTCAGGGCCTGGTGACTCCCCAGGTTCCCCTTGCGGCGCACTCTGTACCACTGGAAACGTCGTGGCTTTGGGTTCCAAGGTGCCCTGCAGGTGAGCACAGGCCAACGGGAACGACCTCACCGCAGCTACCTACCAGGAGACAGCTTCGCACCCTTCACCCTTCCTGCAGGCCCTGTGCTCAGGGTCTGGGACCAGCCAGGGCGCGGGTCACAAGCAGAGAACGTTAGCATTTGAGGACGCAGAAACGGCCTCGGTGTTCCCTACTCGGGGACCACGTTCACCACCTGGGCGCCTGCGACACTGGCAACTGGCACACAGGGCGACGGGGAGTGTGGACCGCATGAAATGAGGGCCCTCGGCCGCTTCTCCTGCAATTCAGAGGGGGAACTCGCAAAGGTCCCCTCAGTCACCAGCTCCCAAGAAGCCCCCCTGCGGAAGGGATGGTGCCATCAACAGCCTGTTCCTCCTTCCAGCCCTGCCTGGGTTTCAGGGGCACCACAGCACCGGCGGGGGGGGGGGCGGGGGGGTGTCCTAGGAAGGTCCCGCTGACCCATGCCCCCCGCTGTGCCGCCACCCTCACTAAGAGCCCCGCATGTCACTCTCCAAAGTGTCTCAGGCTGGATGTGCAATGATAGGGTTCCCCGCAGAGAGCGTGACTCAGGCCCTAGAGCCTATTTTGCTGGATTCCCCGTTTGAGGGCACACGCACGTCTCCAAGCCCACCTCTGCTCGCAGGACAGGCACGCTAGGTGCAAATGCTTTCCCTGCCTCTCGACAGGCAGCATTGGGAAAGCCAGCGGTGCAGCACGCTCATGTGGAGGCCGACTGCCTGCCTTCATGCCTCGAGTCCTCCCGCTTCACAGCAGTGAACCCCGGCACACATTCTTTCACATCTTCCCTTGGAAATACGAACGGGGACGAGAGTCCTTGCCGAGGTACTCTGTGTCGTCTGCATAGATCTCTCAAGTGCTCAGAACAGTGCCTGGAACAGGCTAAGCCCTCTACCAAGGTGGGGTAAGACCAAGGAAAACAAACACGCATAGGCAGTCCCCTCCCTCGTGGCCAGCACCTAGGCAACTGCTGGGGATGGTGAGGCAGGGGAGGGATCCCTTCCTTCCCCCGACGGTGTCCGGCTCCCCCTCCCTCCTCAGGACTTCCCGTTGGCATCAACAAAACCTCCCTGCCTGATTCTGGGTGGAGCCGGCTAGGAACCCAGTGCCTCAGGGAGAGGCCCTCGCACATCTCCCTGGATACTTGCACGGGCTTCAGGTCAACAGACTCTGCCTCCTCACCTATATGGCAACAGGGACTGCACACCCGTGGAGCCGCTTCGGGACTTGCAAAGCATCAAAGGTGTTCGGACCACAACCAAGTTTCGAGGCCACGCACGGCGACTATTTTACCAAGGAAACCTCTCACATGGCGAGCTCATGGATCAATATCCATGCGATGACTTAGGCAGAATCATCACGGTAATCATGAAGGTAACGATACTCAAGGTCCCTATATTCTCCTTCATTCCGGAGAGACACAACTCACCCCTCGGGGACCAAACACACGCTTAGGAGCCTGAGCTGCTCCAAGTGGCCTACACCACACCATCTTCCTGAAAACATAAAGCACCAGTCAGCTCCATATGGAAGTGTGGGAAAGCCTCTGCTCTTAGGCCTTTGCTTTCAGTGAGGTCACAGTGCTGCCTTCAGGATGTTTTCAGCCTTTGAGACAGGATTGGAACTCTCTCGTGCAATGAGATATTCCCATGCAACAAAACGCATTCCTTGCCAAGAACTGGGTCCCTGACGCGGTCCGGACTCCACACGGGCCACAGCACCACACTCACGCACACACACTCCCCCCAACAACCGGGGAGAGGTACAACCCATGCAATGAAAGACCGTTTGCTCAAGACCTCATTTCCCAAGGAGGCTGAGAGAGGAGCACTGCCTGCTCCAGTACACACGCACTGGTTTCTAGGGACCCGGTGGGCTCCCAGTCACTTCTCCCTCGTGCTGCCTGGTGAGTCCCTGAGGAGACGCGATTGCCAAGGACTGAAACTCTTGAAACACGGAACGAATGCAAGACAGGAGGCGCTCCACGGAAACGGGAAGCACCACGCCCCACGGAGAGGAAGAACAAAACCCACCAGTCTGCCTTGGACAAGGAGCTTTTCCATCCACCTTCGTCGCCAGAGTGCGAAGAAGACGTTCCCACCCAACGTGTCCCAAAGAGATGACTTTGGACTCCATCCACAACACCCAGTTCTCTTCAGCACACATCTCCCATCAGGAAAGAGTCTGGACCACCCTCGAAAACACACAAGCGCCACTGATTCCTGGCTCCCGGGCTCCCACTTCATTGATGGAATGCACATTGCCTTCAGAGATGAAGAGCTCAACAGGGAGTTGCACTTGCCCTCATCCAGACTCCTACCCCCTAGTCCCATTGACTCCCACGAGAGAGGACCCCCTTTCGCCACAAGCGGGGTGAGATCTCCCCCTCCCCATCAGAGGGTGCAACTCTGCCACCAGGGGCGGGGCGGGGCGCGGCGCGGCGGGCTGGGCAGGGCAGGAGAGCAGGTGCGGAGGGGGGAGGCAGGAGGCCTGTGTTCACCTGCTGCTTCCACTCTCAATCCCTTCAACACCGTCCCCTGCTGGCCTCCAGCAACTCAGGCCCACCACCCTGACTCTCCCTGGAATGTTTCTCTGGAGTCTCAGGTCCCTTGTACTTCATTTTCACAGGCAGGAATGATTCCTCCTGCTCATGGCTGCCACTTCCCTGGCCCTGCCTTGACACTTGCCCACAGCCGCCGGTCCACGCTTTCCTTCCTTCCTTCCTCCCTTCGTTCGTCCATTCGTTCCTTCCCACCTCCACCCGCCAAACACCAACCCAGTGAGACCTCCATGGGCACTCAGGGCACCCCCCCTCTCGACCTGAGCCACTCACCACCGCCTGAGCCTAACCCCCTACTCGATCTGGGGCCCTCCTCTTCCAGGGAACCAGGGTCCAACCCAGAAAGCCCACTCCTGAGGCGTCCAGACCGCAGCCGCAAAGGAGACCAAGAAGAAGCCCGGAGCCCCAGGGCGGGGGGAGGGTTCTCATGGGAGGGGAAGACAGAGAGGGGCAGAGGGGAAGGCCACGTGCGACCTCGTCGCTAGGGACCTTACCTTGGCAGCACCGCGACTGAGGCAGGTCCTGGAGGGAGGCTGTGTGTCTCAGCTGCTCCACCTTTAGGCTTCTCCCAGATGGACTTTCAAGGGCGCCGGGGGAGGGGGGGCATCGCATCGCGCTCTGCCCCAGCCAGTGCTGGCACTCCACCAGCGCGGCCAAAGACCGAGGCGCCCGGGAAGCGCGTCCCGCGCCCTGGCCTCTGGCTCCAGGAGCAGCAGGAGCAGCAGGGCCGCCACCCTCCGAGGCTGGAGGCTCATGGCTCCCAGTCTTCTCCACGCGGGGCCCCGCCTGCGCTCCCGCCAGCGCTCCCGCGAGCGCTACCGCTACCCCTACCGCCAAAGCCATGGCTGCCGGGTCGCAGGCGCCAGACAGCAGCATGTCCCAGGTCGGGGGCTGAGGTGGGCGTCCGTCCCTGGCTGGCCCAGACACTTGGGGGCTTGGGGCGGCAGGCGGGCTGGGAGCCAACTCACGGCACGGCTGCAGCCTCAGCTGTGTCCCTCACCGGGCTCCGGCCCTGGCCCACGCGCATGCGCGCGCTCGAGCGCGCGCTCCCGCACACCTGCTTGGGCCCAGGATCCAAGCCGCTCCATCCCCCACCCCACTCCCACCGCCACCCCCCCACAGGGGGCACAGCTCCTGGGCACCAGGGTCTGCACCACCGCACCTCCCTGTGCCCACCAGATGCTCTGACCGACTGCCCGCCAGCCTGACAGCCGCGAGCCAGGCAGAGGGCTCCAGAGACCACGCCAGTGGGACAGGGACCGGCAGGTGTCTCCTCCCAAGGTGGACACCTCCCTGTCACCCCTCAAGAGACCCAGGAACCTTTTGCATTGCTGGTTTCCCAGGGACGTGGCTGCACGTGAACCCAGTGATCCCTCTTGCATCCTAGGCCTCTGTGTTTCTTCTTCACTCCGCCTCCCATTCCCGCCAACCGTGGCCATCTACAGCCGTGCACCCTCCTCGCTCGTCACCCGTGACCGCAAGGGCAGCCCTAAGGGACAGGGAGACACGCTGGGCACACAAGACTCCTTCCACCTCCCTTCTCCTTGAAAGGCTGTTGCTTTTCAGCTCTGCATGCCCTTCCCATGGCCCTACCTGGACCGCACCACCAGCGGTCCCACCCTCAAGTCCACCCTGCCACCGCTGACTGTGGCACGTCCTTCAACTCTGTGGAACCGCCTGTCCACCTCCACTACCTCCCAACCCCCGTGTTTTCTTCACAGTGTGCCTCAGATCCCAACTCCTCCGTGCCATTTTTCTTTTCTTGGGTTTCCATTGCTTCTCAACGTTTCTTTCTTTTGGTGAGAGAGAGAGGGAGAGAGAGAGCGAGAGAGGCCATCACCCATGCGATTGTGCAGCAAGCATCGACTGAACGTGCAAGGCGTACCAGACCCTGCTCTGGAGGGCCAGTGTGCAGAGGTGGGCAAGGAAACGTATGCCTGAGGATTCAAGGGGAGCCACAGGACTACCGTCCAGGGTGAGGAGGAGTAGAGAGACCAAGCAGTGAAGGCTTTCTACGAAACGAGCATCGAGGGCACGAACCTACGCAGCCCTGGAAGGAGAGCAGGGGGTCACGGCCAGATGGATCATCGAAGGCCAGTCCCAATGGGCAGCCTTCATCACGTGTCCTCACCTGAGGACTTGCAAAGAGGCACGCCCAGACTGGACCTGGTAGAAACAGGACTTACAGCAAAAGCACAAGACTGCTCTGTGGACTTCATGGTCATGGGAAGGACACCATCCCACAAGCCCCACCAAGGGACTCTGGACTCTGGGGACTTGGCCTTACTGTGTACCATCAGGACCTGTCAGGACTCTTTCAAGTGCACAAGGGAAGAGCAAACTAAGCCACAAACCTAGGAGAACAGAGATGCAAAACCTTTCTCCCCCCAGGGGCAACGTCAATGATCGCATGCTATACAAATGCAAATGACCTCTGCTAGCATTAGAAAGGTCACCAGTTTTCGGCCTCTTTATCAGTCTCATACCACAAGTGCACCAGGGTTCCATTGGCTCCACAGGGACCATTTGCCTGCATTCTCCGTGGGAGCAGCTTCCTATCCTACCAGAACCCTCACGTGTGTCTCCCTGTCATGGCACGTACTGATACATACGAGAATGACGTTTCCCTTTCGTTTTGAACTTTGTGCTGATGCCTCCCTCCTGGCTCCGCGTCTCCACCCAGAAGACCGTTTGGCTCAGTTTACATAGTGTGTGTGTGTGTGTGTGTGTGCATATACGTATATATACACATACACGAATACGTGTACGTATATGTAGGCACGTATGCGTATGTACACAGGTATCCCTATGGACACACAGGTAGCTAGATGTATATATAAATGTAGCTGTTTTTTCTTTTGAAAATACACACTGAAAACTCTGTGGGCCGCTTGGATGACTCAGCTGGGTAATGGTCCGACTTCGGGTCACGTCAGGCTCTCAGGGTTCCTGAGCTGAGTCACGCCTAGTGCTCCGTGCTGACAGCTCAGAGCCTGGAACCTGATTCCCTTCTGGGTTTCCTCTCTCTCTCCCTGCCCCTCCCTCGCTTGTGCTCTCTCTGTCTCTCTCGCTTTCTCTCAGAGGTGAACGTTAAAAAAGAAACCAAAGCATGTGGCTCTGGATCTCGCCTCACGTCACGATCTCACAGTTTGTGAGGCTGAGCCTCCACAAGGAGCCCCACCTCAAGATGGGCGCCAACGATGCGGAGCCCGCTGGCCCTCCTCTCTCTCTCCCTCCCTGTCTGCCCTATCCCTGCTCACAGGCACACGTGCATGCGTCCACTCTCTCTCTGTCTCTCAGAATGAATGAAAGAAACAAAGAACCTCAAATGAGAACACTAAAGGAACACCGTCGAGTTCATGACTACAGCGAATGAATGGCTGTGCCCGTGGCCAGCACCTGCCCTGGGGAACGTTCTATTTCCTATTTGTTCATGTGTCTTCACTCTGGAGACACAGGGAGCCAGAGAGCAAGCCGGCAAGCCGGTAAGCCGGTGACCGCCAGTGGGGGAGGGGCAGAGAAGCAGAGACAGACACACGCAGAATCTGAAAACAGGCTCCAGGGCCTGAGCTGTGGGCACAGAGCCCAGCGCAGGGCTGGAACTCAGGAACCGCGAGGGCGTGACCTGAGCCCAAGTCGGAAGCTCAACCCACTGAACCACCCAGGCGCCCGGGGAAGGTTCCATTCAGGAGTCCACTCTACCCATCCCCGCCCATTTCCGCAAGGTCAGAGCCCTTACGACACATACCAGCAGGAAGGATGCTCTACAACTGTCCACAACCTGCCCTCTGTCTACCAAAGAGGCTGCCCTGACGATACCTACCAAACAGGGCGCTCCGATCAAAAGGCCCATGGATAAAGGTCATGCCTGCCTACCCTCAGGGCCTGGTGACTCCCCAGGTTCCCCTTGCGGCGCACTCTGTACCACTGGAAACGTCGTGGCTTTGGGTTCCAAGGTGCCCTGCAGGTGAGCACAGGCCAACGGGAACGACCTCACCGCAGCTACCTACCAGGAGACAGCTTCGCACCCTTCACCCTTCCTGCAGGCCCTGTGCTCAGGGTCTGGGACCAGCCAGGGCGCGGGTCACAAGCAGAGAACGTTAGCATTTGAGGACGCAGAAACGGCCTCGGTGTTCCCTACTCGGGGACCACGTTCACCACCTGGGCGCCTGCGACACTGGCAACTGGCACACAGGGCGACGGGGAGTGTGGACCGCATGAAATGAGGGCCCTCGGCCGCTTCTCCTGCAATTCAGAGGGGGAACTCGCAAAGGTCCCCTCAGTCACCAGCTCCCAAGAAGCCTCCCTGCGGAAGGGATGGTGCCATCAACAGCCTGTTCCTCCTTCCAGCCCTGCCTGGGTTTCAGGGGCACCACAGCACCGGCGGGGGGGGGGGCGGGGGGGTGTCCTAGGAAGGTCCCGCTGACCCATGCCCCCCGCTGTGCCGCCACCCTCACTAAGAGCCCCGCATGTCACTCTCCAAAGTGTCTCAGGCTGGATGTGCAATGATAGGGTTCCCCGCAGAGAGCGTGACTCAGGCCCTAGAGCCTATTTTGCTGGATTCCCCGTTTGAGGGCACACGCACGTCTCCAAGCCCACCTCTGCTCGCAGGACAGGCACGCTAGGTGCAAATGCTTTCCCTGCCTCTCGACAGGCAGCAGTGGGAAAGCCAGCGGTGCAGCACGCTCATGTGGAGGCCGACTGCCTGCCTTCATGCCTCGAGTCCTCCCGCTTCACAGCAGTGAACCCCGGCACACATTCTTTCACATCTTCCCTTGGAAATACGAACGGGGACGAGAGTCCTTGCCGAGGTACTCTGTGTCGTCTGCATAGATCTCTCAAGTGCTCAGAACAGTGCCTGGAACAGGCTAAGCCCTCTACCAAGGTGGGGTAAGACCAAGGAAAACAAACACGCATAGGCAGTCCCCTCCCTCGTGGCCAGCACCTAGGCAACTGCTGGGGATGGTGAGGCAGGGGAGGGATCCCTTCCTTCCCCCGACGGTGTCCGGCTCCCCCTCCCTCCTCAGGACTTCCCGCTGGCATCAACAAAACCTCCCTGCCTGATTCTGGGTGGAGCCGGCTAGGAACCCAGTGCCTCAGGGAGAGGCCCTCGCACATCTCCCTGGATACTTGCACGGGCTTCAGGTCAACAGACTCTGCCTCCTCACCTATATGGCAACAGGGACTGCACACCCGTGGAGCCGCTTCGGGACTTGCAAAGCATCAAAGGTGTTCGGACCACAACCAAGTTTCGAGGCCACGCACGGCGACTATGTTACCAAGGAAACCTCTCACATGGCGAGCTCATGGATCAATATCCATGCGATGACTTAGGCAGAATCATCACGGTAATCATGAAGGTAACGATACTCAAGGTCCCCATAATCTCCTTCATTCCGGAGAGACACAACTCACCCCTCGGGGACCAAACACACGCTCAGGAGCCTGAGCTGCTCCAAGTGGCCTACACCACACCATCTTCCTGAAAACATAAAGCACCAGTCAGCTCCATATGGAAGTGTGGGAAAGCCTCTGCTCTTAGGCCTTTGCTTTCAGTGAGGTCACAGTGCTGCCTTCAGGATGTTTTCAGCCTTTGAGACAGGATTGGAACTCTCTCGTGCAATGAGATATTCCCATGCAACAAAACGCATTCCTTGCCAAGAACTGGGTCCCTGACGCGGTCCGGACTCCACACGGGCCACAGCACCACACTCACGCACACACACTCCCCCCAACAACCGGGGAGAGGTACAACCCTATGCAATGAAAGACCGTTTGCTCAAGACCTCATTTCCCAAGGAGGCTGAGAGAGGAGCACTGCCTGCTCCAGTACACACGCACTGGTTTCTAGGGACCCGGTGGGCTCCCAGTCACTTCTCCCTCGTGCTGCCTGGTGAGTCCCTGAGGAGACGCGATTGCCAAGGACTGAAACTCTTGAAACACGGAACGAATGCAAGACAGGAGGCGCTCCACGGAAACGGGAAGCACCACGCCCCACGGAGAGGAAGAACAAAACCCACCAGTCTGCCTTGGACAAGGAGCTTTTCCATCCACCTTCGTCGCCAGAGTGCGAAGAAGACGTTCCCACCCAACGTGTCCCAAAGAGATGACTTTGGACTCCATCCACAACACCCAGTTCTCTTCAGCACACATCTCCCATGAGGAAAGAGTCTGGACCACCCTCGAAAACACACAAGCGCCACTGATTCCTGGCTCCCGGGCTCCCACTTCATTGATGGAATGCACATTGCCTTCAGAGATGAAGAGCTCAACAGGGAGTTGCACTTGCCCTCATCCAGACTCCTACCCCCTAGTCCCATTGACTCCCACGAGAGAGGACCCCCTTTCGCCACAAGCGGGGTGAGATCTCCCCCTCCCCATCAGAGGGTGCAACTCTGCCACCAGGGGCGGGGCGGGGCGCGGCGCGGCGGGCTGGGCAGGGCAGGAGAGCAGGTGCGGAGGGGGGAGGCAGGAGGCCTGTGTTCACCTGCTGCTTCCACTCTCAATCCCTTCAACACCGTCCCCTGCTGGCCTCCAGCAACTCAGGCCCACCACCCTGACTCTCCCTGGAATGTTTCTCTGGAGTCTCAGGTCCCTTGTACTTCATTTTCACAGGCAGGAATGATTCCTCCTGCTCATGGCTGCCACTTCCCTGGCCCTGCCTTGACACTTGCCCACAGCCGCCGGTCCACGCTTTCCTTCCTTCCTTCCTCCCTTCGTTCGTCCCTTCGTTCCTTCCCACCTCCACCCGCCAAACACCAACCCAGTCAGACCTCCATGGGCACTCAGGGCACCCCCCCTCTCGACCTGAGCCACTCACCACCGCCTGAGCCTAACCCCCTACTCGATCTGGGGCCCTCCTCTTCCAGGGAACCAGGGTCCAACCCAGAAAGCCCACTCCTGAGGCGTCCAGACCGCAGCCGCAAAGGAGCCCAAGAAGAAGCCCGGAGCCCCAGGGCGGGGGGAGGGTTCTCATGGGAGGGGAAGACAGAGAGGGGCAGAGGGGAAGGCCACGTGCGACCTCGTCGCTAGGGACCTTACCTTGGCAGCACCGCGACTGAGGCAGGTCCTGGAGGGAGGCTGTGTGTCTCAGCTGCTCCACCTTTAGGCTTCTCCCAGATGGACTTTCAAGGGCGCCGGGGGGGCATCGCATCGCGCTCTGCCCCAGCCAGTGCTGGCACTCCACCAGCGCGGCCAAAGCCCGAGGCGCCCGGGAAGCGCGTCCCGCGCCCTGGCCTCTGGCTCCAGGAGCAGCAGGAGCAGCAGGGCCGCCACCCTCCGAGGCTGGAGGCTCATGGCTCCCAGTCTTCTCCACGCGGGGCCCCGCCTGCGCTCCCGCCAGCGCTCCCGCGAGCGCTACCGCTACCCCTACCGCCAAAGCCATGGCTGCCGGGTCGCAGGCGCCAGGCAGCAGCATGTCCCAGGTCGGGGGCTGAGGTGGGCGTCCGTCCCTGGCTGGCCCAGACACTTGGGGGCTTGGGGCGGCAGGCGGGCTGGGAGCCAACTCACGGCACGGCTGCAGCCTCAGCTGTGTCCCTCACCGGGCTCCGGCCCTGGCCCACGCGCATGCGCGCGCTCGAGCGCGCGCTCCCGCACACCTGCTTGGGCCCAGGATCCAAGCCGCCCCATCCCCCACCCCACCCCCACCGCCACCCCCCCACAGGGGGCACAGCTCCTGGGCACCAGGGTCTGCACCACCGCACCTCCCTGTGCCCACCAGATGCTCTGACCGACTGCCCGCCAGCCTGACAGCCGCGAGCCAGGCAGAGGGCTCCAGACACCAGGCCAGTGGGACAGGGACCGGCAGGTGTCTCCTCCCAAGGTGGACACCTCCCTGTCACCCCTCAAGAGACCCAGGAACCTTTTGCATTGCTGGTTTCCCAGGGACGTGGCTGCACGTGAACCCAGTGATCCCTCTTGCATCCTAGGCCTCTGTGTTTCTTCTTCACTCTGCCTCCCATTCCCGCCAACCGTGGCCATCTACAGCCGTGCACCCTCCTCGCTCGTCACCCGTGACCGCAAGGGCAGCCCTAAGGGACAGGGAGACACGCTGGGCACACGAGACTCCTTCCACCTCCCTTCTCCTTGAAAGGCCGGTGCTTTTCAGCTCTGCATGCCCTTCCCATGGCCCTACCTGGACCGCACCACCAGCGGTCCCACCCTCAAGTCCACCCTGCCACCGCTGACTGTGGCACGTCCTTCAACTCTGTGGAACCGCCTGTCCACCTCCACTACCTCCCAACCCCCGTGTTTTCTTCACAGTGTGCCTCAGATCCCAACTCCTCCGTGCCATTTTTCTTTTCTTGGGTTTCCATTGCTTCTCAACGTTTCTTTCTTTTGGTGAGAGAGAGAGAGAGAGAGAGAGAGAGAGAGGCCATCACCCATGCGATTGTGCAGCAAGCATCGACTGAACGTGCAAGGCGTACCAGACCCTGCTCTGGAGGGCCAGTGTGCAGAGGTGGGCAAGGAAACGTATGCCTGAGGATTCAAGGGGAGCCACAGGACTACCGTCCAGGGTGAGGAGGAGTAGAGAGACCAAGCAGTGAAGGCTTTCTACGAAACGAGCATCGAGGGCACGAACCTACGCAGCCCTGGAAGGAGAGCAGGGGGTCACGGCCAGATGGATCATCGAAGGCCAGTCCCAATGGGCAGCCTTCATCACGTGTCCTCACCTGAGGACTTGCAAAGAGGCACGCCCAGACTGGACCTGGTAGAAACAGGACTTACAGCAAAAGCACAAGACTGTTCTGTGGACTTCATGGTCATGGGAAGGACACCATCCCACAAGCCCCACCAAGGGACTCTGGACTCTGGGGACTTGGCCTTACTGTGTACCATCAGGACCTGTCAGGACTCTTTCAAGTGCACAAGGGAAGAGCAAACTAAGCCACAAACCTAGGAGAACAGAGATGCAAAACCTTTCTCCCCCCAGGGGCAACGTCAATGATCACATGCTATACAAATGCAAATGACCTCTGCTAGCATTAGAAAGGTCACCAGTTTTCCGCCTCTTTATCAGTCTCATACCACAAGTGCACCAGGGTTCCATTGGCTCCACAGGGACCATTTGCCTGCATTCTCCGTGGGAGCAGCTTCCTATCCTACCAGAACCCTCGCGTGTGTCTCCCTGTCATGGCACATACTGATACATACGAGAATGACGTTTCCCTTTCGTTTTGAACTTTGTGCTGATGCCTCCCTCCTGGCTCCGCGTCTCCACCCAGAAGACCGTTTGGCTCAGTTTACATGGTGTGTGTGTGTGTGTGTGTGCATATACGTATATATACACATACACGAATACGTGTACGTATATGTAGACACGTATGCGTATGTACACAGGTATCCCTATGGACACACAGGTAGCTAGATGTATATATAAATGTAGCTGTTTTTTCTTTTGAAAATACACACTGAAAACTCTGTGGGCCGCTTGGATGACTCAGCTGGGTAATGGTCCGACTTCGGGTCACGTCAGGCTCTCAGGGTTCCTGAGCTGAGTCACGCCTAGTGCTCCGTGCTGACAGCTCAGAGCCTGGAACCTGATTCCCTTCTGGGTTTCCTCTCTCTCTCCCTGCCCCTCCCTCGCTTGTGCTCTCTCTGTCTCTCTCGCTTTCTCTCAGAGGTGAACGTTAAAAAAGAAACCAAAGCATGTGGCTCTGGATCTCGCCTCACGTCACGATCTCACAGTTTGTGAGGCTGAGCCTCCACAAGGAGCCCCACCTCAAGATGGGCGCCAACGATGCGGAGCCCGCTGGCCCTCCTCTCTCTCTCCCTCCCTGTCTGCCCTATCCCTGCTCACAGGCACACGTGCATGCGTCCACTCTCTCTCTGTCTCTCAGAATGAATGAAAGAAACAAAGAACCTCAAATGAGAACACTAAAGGAACACCGTCGAGTTCATGACTACAGCGAATGAATGGCTGTGCCCGTGGCCAGCACCTGCCCTGGGGAACGTTCTATTTCCTATTTGTTCATGTGTCTTCACTCTGGAGACACAGGGAGCCAGAGAGCAAGCCGGCAAGCCGGTGACCGCCAGTGGGGGAGGGGCAGAGAAGCAGAGACAGACACACGCAGAATCTGAAAACAGGCTCCAGGGCCTGAGCTGTGGGCACAGAGCCCAGCGCAGGGCTGGAACTCAGGAACCGCGAGGGCGTGACCTGAGCCCAAGTCGGAAGCTCAACCCACTGAACCACCCAGGCGCCCGGGGAAGGTTCCATTCAGGAGTCCACTCTACCCATCCCCGCCCATTTCCGCAAGGTCAGAGCCCTTACGACACATACCACCAGGAAGGATGCTCTACAACTGTCCACAACCTGCCCTCTGTCTACCAAAGAGGCTGCCCTGACGATACCTACCAAACAGGGCGCTCCGATCAAAAGGCCCATGGATAAAGGTCATGCCTGCCTACCCTCAGGGCCTGGTGACTCCCCAGGTTCCCCTTGCGGCGCACTCTGTACCACTGGAAACGTCGTGGCTTTGGGTTCCAAGGTGCCCTGCAGGTGAGCACAGGCCAACGGGAACGACCTCACCGCAGCTACCTACCAGGAGACAGCTTCGCACCCTTCACCCTTCCTGCAGGCCCTGTGCTCAGGGTCTGGGACCAGCCAGGGCGCGGGTCACAAGCAGAGAACGTTAGCATTTGAGGACGCAGAAACGGCCTCGGTGTTCCCTACTCGGGGACCACGTTCACCACCTGGGCGCCTGCGACACTGGCAACTGGCACACAGGGCGACGGGGAGTGTGGACCGCATGAAATGAGGGCCCTCGGCCGCTTCTCCTGCAATTCAGAGGGGGAACTCGCAAAGGTCCCCTCAGTCACCAGCTCCCAAGAAGCCTCCCTGCGGAAGGGATGGTGCCATCAACAGCCTGTTCCTCCTTCCAGCCCTGCCTGGGTTTCAGGGGCACCACAGCACCGGCGGGGGGGGGGGCGGGGGGGTGTCCTAGGAAGGTCCCGCTGACCCATGCCCCCCGCTGTGCCGCCACCCTCACTAAGAGCCCCGTATGTCACTCTCCAAAGTGTCTCAGGCTGGATGTGCAATGATAGGGTTCCCCGCAGAGAGCGTGACTCAGGCCCTAGAGCCTATTTTGCTGGATTCCCCGTTTGAGGGCACACGCACGTCTCCAAGCCCACCTCTGCTCGCAGGACAGGCACGCTAGGTGCAAATGCTTTCCCTGCCTCTCGACAGGCAGCAGTGGGAAAGCCAGCGGTGCAGCACGCTCATGTGGAGGCCGACTGCCTGCCTTCATGCCTCGAGTCCTCCCGCTTCACAGCAGTGAACCCCGGCACACATTCTTTCACATCTTCCCTTGGAAATACGAACGGGGACGAGAGTCCTTGCCGAGGTACTCTGTGTCGTCTGCATAGATCTCTCAAGTGCTCAGAACAGTGCCTGGAACAGGCTAAGCCCTCTACCAAGGTGGGGTAAGACCAAGGAAAACAAACACGCATAGGCAGTCCCCTCCCTCGTGGCCAGCACCTAGGCAACTGCTGGGGATGGTGAGGCAGGGGAGGGATCCCTTCCTTCCCCCGACGGTGTCCGGCTCCCCCTCCCTCCTCAGGACTTCCCGCTGGCATCAACAAAACCTCCCTGCCTGATTCTGGGTGGAGCCGGCTAGGAACCCAGTGCCTCAGGGAGAGGCCCTCGCACATCTCCCTGGATACTTGCACGGGCTTCAGGTCAACAGACTCTGCCTCCTCACCTATATGGCAACAGGGACTGCACACCCGTGGAGCCGCTTCGGGACTTGCAAAGCATCAAAGGTGTTCGGACCACAACCAAGTTTCGAGGCCACGCACGGCGACTATGTTACCAAGGAAACCTCTCACATGGCGAGCTCATGGATCAATATCCATGCGATGACTTAGGCAGAATCATCACGGTAATCATGAAGGTAACGATACTCAAGGTCCCCATAATCTCCTTCATTCCGGAGAGACACAACTCACCCCTCGGGGACCAAACACACGCTCAGGAGCCTGAGCTGCTCCAAGTGGCCTACACCACACCATCTTCCTGAAAACATAAAGCACCAGTCAGCTCCATATGGAAGTGTGGGAAAGCCTCTGCTCTTAGGCCTTTGCTTTCAGTGAGGTCACAGTGCTGCCTTCAGGATGTTTTCAGCCTTTGAGACAGGATTGGAACTCTCTCGTGCAATGAGATATTCCCATGCAACAAAACGCATTCCTTGCCAAGAACTGGGTCCCTGACGCGGTCCGGACTCCACACGGGCCACAGCACCACACTCACGCACACACACTCCCCCCAACAACCGGGGAGAGGTACAACCCTATGCAATGAAAGACCGTTTGCTCAAGACCTCATTTCCCAAGGAGGCTGAGAGAGGAGCACTGCCTGCTCCAGTACACACGCACTGGTTTCTAGGGACCCGGTGGGCTCCCAGTCACTTCTCCCTCGTGCTGCCTGGTGAGTCCCTGAGGAGACGCGATTGCCAAGGACTGAAACTCTTGAAACACGGAACGAATGCAAGACAGGAGGCGCTCCACGGAAACGGGAAGCACCACGCCCCACGGAGAGGAAGAACAAAACCCACCAGTCTGCCTTGGACAAGGAGCTTTTCCATCCACCTTCGTCGCCAGAGTGCGAAGAAGACGTTCCCACCCAACGTGTCCCAAAGAGATGACTTTGGACTCCATCCACAACACCCAGTTCTCTTCAGCACACATCTCCCATGAGGAAAGAGTCTGGACCACCCTCGAAAACACACAAGCGCCACTGATTCCTGGCTCCCGGGCTCCCACTTCATTGATGGAATGCACATTGCCTTCAGAGATGAAGAGCTCAACAGGGAGTTGCACTTGCCCTCATCCAGACTCCTACCCCCTAGTCCCATTGACTCCCACGAGAGAGGACCCCCTTTCGCCACAAGCGGGGTGAGATCTCCCCCTCCCCATCAGAGGGTGCAACTCTGCCACCAGGGGCGGGGCGGGGCGCGGCGCGGCGGGCTGGGCAGGGCAGGAGAGCAGGTGCGGAGGGGGGAGGCAGGAGGCCTGTGTTCACCTGCTGCTTCCACTCTCAATCCCTTCAACACCGTCCCCTGCTGGCCTCCAGCAACTCAGGCCCACCACCCTGACTCTCCCTGGAATGTTTCTCTGGAGTCTCAGGTCCCTTGTACTTCATTTTCACAGGCAGGAATGATTCCTCCTGCTCATGGCTGCCACTTCCCTGGCCCTGCCTTGACACTTGCCCACAGCCGCCGGTCCACGCTTTCCTTCCTTCCTTCCTCCCTTCGTTCGTCCCTTCGTTCCTTCCCACCTCCACCCGCCAAACACCAACCCAGTCAGACCTCCATGGGCACTCAGGGCACCCCCCCTCTCGACCTGAGCCACTCACCACCGCCTGAGCCTAACCCCCTACTCGATCTGGGGCCCTCCTCTTCCAGGGAACCAGGGTCCAACCCAGAAAGCCCACTCCTGAGGCGTCCAGACCGCAGCCGCAAAGGAGCCCAAGAAGAAGCCCGGAGCCCCAGGGCGGGGGGAGGGTTCTCATGGGAGGGGAAGACAGAGAGGGGCAGAGGGGAAGGCCACGTGCGACCTCGTCGCTAGGGACCTTACCTTGGCAGCACCGCGACTGAGGCAGGTCCTGGAGGGAGGCTGTGTGTCTCAGCTGCTCCACCTTTAGGCTTCTCCCAGATGGACTTTCAAGGGCGCCGGGGGGGCATCGCATCGCGCTCTGCCCCAGCCAGTGCTGGCACTCCACCAGCGCGGCCAAAGCCCGAGGCGCCCGGGAAGCGCGTCCCGCGCCCTGGCCTCTGGCTCCAGGAGCAGCAGGAGCAGCAGGGCCGCCACCCTCCGAGGCTGGAGGCTCATGGCTCCCAGTCTTCTCCACGCGGGGCCCCGCCTGCGCTCCCGCCAGCGCTCCCGCGAGCGCTACCGCTACCCCTACCGCCAAAGCCATGGCTGCCGGGTCGCAGGCGCCAGGCAGCAGCATGTCCCAGGTCGGGGGCTGAGGTGGGCGTCCGTCCCTGGCTGGCCCAGACACTTGGGGGCTTGGGGCGGCAGGCGGGCTGGGAGCCAACTCACGGCACGGCTGCAGCCTCAGCTGTGTCCCTCACCGGGCTCCGGCCCTGGCCCACGCGCATGCGCGCGCTCGAGCGCGCGCTCCCGCACACCTGCTTGGGCCCAGGATCCAAGCCGCCCCATCCCCCACCCCACCCCCACCGCCACCCCCCCACAGGGGGCACAGCTCCTGGGCACCAGGGTCTGCACCACCGCACCTCCCTGTGCCCACCAGATGCTCTGACCGACTGCCCGCCAGCCTGACAGCCGCGAGCCAGGCAGAGGGCTCCAGACACCAGGCCAGTGGGACAGGGACCGGCAGGTGTCTCCTCCCAAGGTGGACACCTCCCTGTCACCCCTCAAGAGACCCAGGAACCTTTTGCATTGCTGGTTTCCCAGGGACGTGGCTGCACGTGAACCCAGTGATCCCTCTTGCATCCTAGGCCTCTGTGTTTCTTCTTCACTCTGCCTCCCATTCCCGCCAACCGTGGCCATCTACAGCCGTGCACCCTCCTCGCTCGTCACCCGTGACCGCAAGGGCAGCCCTAAGGGACAGGGAGACACGCTGGGCACACGAGACTCCTTCCACCTCCCTTCTCCTTGAAAGGCCGGTGCTTTTCAGCTCTGCATGCCCTTCCCATGGCCCTACCTGGACCGCACCACCAGCGGTCCCACCCTCAAGTCCACCCTGCCACCGCTGACTGTGGCACGTCCTTCAACTCTGTGGAACCGCCTGTCCACCTCCACTACCTCCCAACCCCCGTGTTTTCTTCACAGTGTGCCTCAGATCCCAACTCCTCCGTGCCATTTTTCTTTTCTTGGGTTTCCATTGCTTCTCAACGTTTCTTTCTTTTGGTGAGAGAGAGAGAGAGAGAGAGAGAGAGAGAGAGAGAGGCCATCACCCATGCGATTGTGCAGCAAGCATCGACTGAACGTGCAAGGCGTACCAGACCCTGCTCTGGAGGGCCAGTGTGCAGAGGTGGGCAAGGAAACGTATGCCTGAGGATTCAAGGGGAGCCACAGGACTACCGTCCAGGGTGAGGAGGAGTAGAGAGACCAAGCAGTGAAGGCTTTCTACGAAACGAGCATCGAGGGCACGAACCTACGCAGCCCTGGAAGGAGAGCAGGGGGTCACGGCCAGATGGATCATCGAAGGCCAGTCCCAATGGGCAGCCTTCATCACGTGTCCTCACCTGAGGACTTGCAAAGAGGCACGCCCAGACTGGACCTGGTAGAAACAGGACTTACAGCAAAAGCACAAGACTGCTCTGTGGACTTCATGGTCATGGGAAGGACACCATCCCACAAGCCCCACCAAGGGACTCTGGACTCTGGGGACTTGGCCTTACTGTGTACCATCAGGACCTGTCAGGACTCTTTCAAGTGCACAAGGGAAGAGCAAACTAAGCCACAAACCTAGGAGAACAGAGATGCAAAACCTTTCTCCCCCCAGGGGCAACGTCAATGATCACATGCTATACAAATGCAAATGACCTCTGCTAGCATTAGAAAGGTCACCAGTTTTCGGCCTCTTTATCAGTCTCATACCACAAGTGCACCAGGGTTCCATTGGCTCCACAGGGACCATTTGCCTGCATTCTCCGTGGGAGCAGCTTCCTATCCTACCAGAACCCTCGCGTGTGTCTCCCTGTCATGGCACATACTGATACATACGAGAATGACGTTTCCCTTTCGTTTTGAACTTTGTGCTGATGCCTCCCTCCTGGCTCCGCGTCTCCACCCAGAAGACCGTTTGGCTCAGTTTACATGGTGTGTGTGTGTGTGTGTGTGCATATACGTATATATACACATACACGAATACGTGTACGTATATGTAGACACGTATGCGTATGTACACAGGTATCCCTAAGGACACACAGGTAGCTAGATGTATATATAAATGTAGCTGTTTTTTCTTTTGAAAATACACACTGAAAACTCTGTGGGCCGCTTGGATGACTCAGCTGGGTAATGGTCCGACTTCGGGTCACGTCAGGCTCTCAGGGTTCCTGAGCTGAGTCACGCCTAGTGCTCCGTGCTGACAGCTCAGAGCCTGGAACCTGATTCCCTTCTGGGTATCCTCTCTCTCTCCCTGCCCCTCCCTCGCTTGTGCTCTCTCTGTTTCTCTCGCTTTCTCTCAGAGGTGAACGTTAAAAAAGAAACCAAAGCATGTGGCTCTGGATCTCGCCTCACGTCATGATCTCACAGTTTGTGAGGCTGAGCCTCCACAAGGAGCCCCACCTCAAGATGGGCGCCAACGATGCGGAGCCCGCTGGCCCTCCTCTCTCTCTCCCTCCCTGTCTGCCCTATCCCTGCTCACAGGCACACGTGCATGCGTCCACTCTCTCTCTGCCTCTCAGAATGAATGAAAGAAACAGAGAACCTCAAATGAGAACACTAAAGGAACACCGTCGAGTTCATGACTACAGCGAATGAATGGCTGTGCCCGTGGCCAGCACCTGCCCTGGGGAACGTTCTATTTCCTATTTGTTCATGTGTCTTCACTCTGGAGACACAGGGAGCCAGAGAGCAAGCCGGCAAGCCGGTGACCGCCAGTGGGGGAGGGGCAGAGAAGCAGAGACAGACACACGCAGAATCTGAAAACAGGCTCCAGGGCCTGAGCTGTGGGCACAGAGCCCAGCGCAGGGCTGGAACTCAGGAACCGCGAGGGCGTGACCTGAGCCCAAGTCGGAAGCTCAACCCACTGAACCACCCAGGCGCCCGGGGAAGGTTCCATTCAGGAGTCCACTCTACCCATCCCCGCCCATTTGCGCAAGGTCAGAGCCCTTGCGACACATACCAGCAGGAAGGATGCTCTACAACTGTCCACAACCTGCCCTCTGTCTACCAAAGAGGCTACCCTGACGATACCTAGCAAACAGGGCGCTCCGATCAAAAGGCCCATGGATAAAGGTCATGCCTGCCTCCCCTCAGGGCCTGGTGACTCCCCAGGTTCCCCTTGCGGCGCACTCTGTCCCACTGGAAACGTCGTGGCTTTGGGTTCCAAGGTGCCCTGCAGCTGAGCACAGGCCACCGGGAACGACCTCACCGCAGCTACCTACCAGGAGACAGCTTCGCACCCTTCACCCTTCCTGCAGGCCCTGTGCTCAGGGTCTGGGACCAGCCAGGGCGCGGGTCACAAGCAGAGAACGTTAGCATTTGAGAACGCAGAAACGGCCTCGGTGTTCCCTACTCGGGGACCACGTTCACCACCTGGGCGCCTGCGACACTGGCAACTGGCACACAGGGCGACGGGGAGTGTGGACCGCATGAAATGAGGGCCCTCGGCCGCTTCTCCTGCAATTCAGAGGGGGAACTCGCAAAGGTCCCCTCAGTCACCAGCTCCCAAGAAGCCTCCCTGCGGAAGGGATGGTGCCATCAACAGCCTGTTCCTCCTTCCAGCCCTGCCTGGGTTTCAGGGGCACCACAGCACCGGCGGGGGGGGGGGGGCGGGGGGGTGTCCTAGGAAGGTCCCGCTGACCCATGCCCCCCGCTGTGCCGCCACCCTCACTAAGAGCCCCGCATGTCACTCTCCAAAGTGTCTCAGGCTGGATGTGCAATGATAGGGTTCCCCGCAGAGAGCGTGACTCAGGCCCTAGAGCCTATTTTGCTGGATTCCCCGTTTGAGGGCACACGCACGTCTCCAAGCCCACCTCTGCTCGCAGGACAGGCACGCTAGGTGCAAATGCTTTCCCTGCCTCTCGACAGGCAGCAGTGGGAAAGCCAGCGGTGCAGCACGCTCATGTGGAGGCCGACTGCCTGCCTTCATGCCTCGAGTCCTCCCGCTTCACAGCACTGACCCCCGGCACACATTCTTTCACATCTTCCCTTGGAAATACGAACGGGGACGAGAGTCCTTGCCGAGGTACTCTGTGTCGTCTGCATAGATCTCTCAAGTGCTCAGAACAGTGCCTGGAACAGGCTAAGCCCTCTACCAAGGTGGGGTAAGACCAAGGAAAACAAACACGCATAGGCAGTCCCCTCCCTCGTGGCCAGCACCTAGGCAACTGCTGGGGATGGTGAGGCAGGGGAGGGATCCCTTCCTTCCCCCGACGGTGTCCGGCTCCCCCTCCCTCCTCAGGACTTCCCGCTGGCATCAACAAAACCTCCCTGCCTGATTCTGGGTGGAGCCGGCTAGGAACCCAGTGCCTCAGGGAGAGGCCCTCGCACATCTCCCTGGATACTTGCACGGGCTTCAGGTCAACAGACTCTGCCTCCTCACCTATATGGCAACAGGGACTGCACACCCGTGGAGCCGCTTCGGGACTTGCAAAGCATCAAAGGTGTTCGGACCACAACCAAGTTTCGAGGCCACGCACGGCGACTATGTTACCAAGGAAACCTCTCACATGGCGAGCTCATGGATCAATATCCATGCGATGACTTAGGCAGAATCATCACGGTAATCATGAAGGTAACGATACTCAAGGTCCCCATAATCTCCTTCATTCCGGAGAGACACAACTCACCCCTCGGGGACCAAACACACGCTCAGGAGCCTGAGCTGCTCCAAGTGGCCTACACCACACCATCTTCCTGAAAACATAAAGCACCAGTCAGCTCCATATGGAAGTGTGGGAAAGCCTCTGCTCTTAGGCCTTTGCTTTCAGTGAGGTCACAGTGCTGCCTTCAGGATGTTTTCAGCCTTTGAGACAGGATTGGAACTCTCTCGTGCAATGAGATATTCCCATGCAACAAAACGCATTCCTTGCCAAGAACTGGGTCCCTGACGCGGTCCGGACTCCACACGGGCCACAGCACCACACTCACGCACACACACTCCCCCCAACAACCGGGGAGAGGTACAACCCTATGCAATGAAAGACCGTTTGCTCAAGACCTCATTTCCCAAGGAGGCTGAGAGAGGAGCACTGCCTGCTCCAGTACACACGCACTGGTTTCTAGGGACCCGGTGGGCTCCCAGTCACTTCTCCCTCGTGCTGCCTGGTGAGTCCCTGAGGAGACGCGATTGCCAAGGACTGAAACTCTTGAAACACGGAACGAATGCAAGACAGGAGGCGCTCCACGGAAACGGGAAGCACCACGCCCCACGGAGAGGAAGAACAAAACCCACCAGTCTGCCTTGGACAAGGAGCTTTTCCATCCACCTTCGTCGCCAGAGTGCGAAGAAGACGTTCCCACCCAACGTGTCCCAAAGAGATGACTTTGGACTCCATCCACAACACCCAGTTCTCTTCAGCACACATCTCCCATCAGGAAAGAGTCTGGACCACCCTCGAAAACACACAAGCGCCACTGATTCCTGGCTCCCGGGCTCCCACTTCATTGATGGAATGCACATTGCCTTCAGAGATGAAGAGCTCAACAGGGAGTTGCACTTGCCCTCATCCAGACTCCTACCCCCTAGTCCCATTGACTCCCACGAGAGAGGACCCCCTTTCGCCACAAGCGGGGTGAGATCTCCCCCTCCCCATCAGAGGGTGCAACTCTGCCACCAGGGGCGGGGCGGGGCGCGGCGCGGCGGGCTGGGCAGGGCAGGAGAGCAGGTGCGGAGGGGGGAGGCAGGAGGCCTGTGTTCACCTGCTGCTTCCACTCTCAATCCCTTCAACACCGTCCCCTGCTGGCCTCCAGCAACTCAGGCCCACCACCCTGACTCTCCCTGGAATGTTTCTCTGGAGTCTCAGGTCCCTTGTACTTCATTTTCACAGGCAGGAATGATTCCTCCTGCTCATGGCTGCCACTTCCCTGGCCCTGCCTTGACACTTGCCCACAGCCGCCGGTCCACGCTTTCCTTCCTTCCTTCCTCCCTTCGTTCGTCCCTTCGTTCCTTCCCACCTCCACCCGCCAAACACCAACCCAGTCAGACCTCCATGGGCACTCAGGGCACCCCCCCTCTCGACCTGAGCCACTCACCACCGCCTGAGCCTAACCCCCTACTCGATCTGGGGCCCTCCTCTTCCAGGGAAGCAGGGTCCAACCCAGAAAGCCCACTCCTGAGGCGTCCAGACCGCAGCCGCAAAGGAGCCCAAGAAGAAGCCCGGAGCCCCAGGGCGGGGGGAGGGTTCTCATGGGAGGGGAAGACAGAGAGGGGCAGAGGGGAAGGCCACGTGCGACCTCGTCGCTAGGGACCTTACCTTGGCAGCACCGCGACTGAGGCAGGTCCTGGAGGGAGGCTGTGTGTCTCAGCTGCTCCACCTTTAGGCTTCTCCCAGATGGACTTTCAAGGGCGCCGGGGGAGGGGGGGCATCGCATCGCGCTCTGCCCCAGCCAGTGCTGGCACTCCACCAGCGCGGCCAAAGACCGAGGCGCCCGGGAAGCGCGTCCCGCGCCCTGGCCTCTGGCTCCAGGAGCAGCAGGAGCAGCAGGGCCGCCACCCTCCGAGGCTGGAGGCTCATGGCTCCCAGTCTTCTCCACGCGGGGCCCCGCCTGCGCTCCCGCCAGCGCTCCCGCGAGCGCTACCGCTACCCCTACCGCCAAAGCCATGGCTGCCGGGTCGCAGGCGCCAGGCAGCAGCATGTCCCAGGTCGGGGGCTGAGGTGGGCGTCCGTCCCTGGCTGGCCCAGACACTTGGGGGCTTGGGGCGGCAGGCGGGCTGGGAGCCAACTCACGGCACGGCTGCAGCCTCAGCTGTGTCCCTCACCGGGCTCCGGCCCTGGCCCACGCGCATGCGCGCGCTCGAGCGCGCGCTCCCGCACACCTGCTTGGGCCCAGGATCCAAGCCGCCCCATCCCCCACCCCACCCCCACCGCCACCCCCCCACAGGGGGCACAGCTCCTGGGCACCAGGGTCTGCACCACCGCACCTCCCTGTGCCCACCAGATGCTCTGACCGACTGCCCGCCAGCCTGACAGCCGCGAGCCAGGCAGAGGGCTCCAGACACCAGGCCAGTGGGACAGGGACCGGCAGGTGTCTCCTCCCAAGGTGGACACCTCCCTGTCACCCCTCAAGAGACCCAGGAACCTTTTGCATTGCTGGTTTCCCAGGGACGTGGCTGCACGTGAACCCAGTGATCCCTCTTGCATCCTAGGCCTCTGTGTTTCTTCTTCACTCTGCCTCCCATTCCCGCCAACCGTGGCCATCTACAGCCGTGCACCCTCCTCGCTCGTCACCCGTGACCGCAAGGGCAGCCCTAAGGGACAGGGAGACACGCTGGGCACACGAGACTCCTTCCGCCTCCCTTCTCCATGAAAGGCCGGTGCTTTTCAGCTCTGCATGCCCTTCCCATGGCCCTACCTGGACCGCACCACCAGCGGTCCCACCCCTAAGTCCACCCTGCCACCGCTGACTGTGGCACGTCCTTCAACTCTGTGGAACCGCCTGTCCACCTCCACTACCTCCCAACCCCCGTGTTTTCTTCACAGTGTGCCTCAGATCCCAACTCCTCCGTGCCATTTTTCTTTTCTTGGGTTTCCATTGCTTCTCAACGTTTCTTTCTTTTGGTGAGAGAGAGAGGGAGAGAGAGAGAGAGAGAGGCCATCACCCATGCGATTGTGCAGCAAGCATCGACTGAACGTGCAAGGCGTACCAGACCCTGCTCTGGAGGGCCAGTGTGCAGAGGTGGGCAAGGAAACGTATGCCTGAGGATTCAAGGGGAGCCACAGGACTACCGTCCAGGGTGAGGAGGAGTAGAGAGACCAAGCAGTGAAGGCTTTCTACGAAACGAGCATCGAGGGCACGAACCTACGCAGCCCTGGAAGGAGAGCAGGGGGTCACGGCCAGATGGATCATCGAAGGCCAGTCCCAATGGGCAGCCTTCATCACGTGTCCTCACCTGAGGACTTGCAAAGAGGCACGCCCAGACTGGACCTGGTAGAAACAGGACTTACAGCAAAAGCACAAGACTGCTCTGTGGACTTCATGGTCATGGGAAGGACACCATCCCACAAGCCCCACCAAGGGACTCTGGACTCTGGGGACTTGGCCTTACTGTGTACCATCAGGACCTGTCAGGACTCTTTCAAGTGCACAAGGGAAGAGCAAACTAAGCCACAAACCTAGGAGAACAGAGATGCAAAACCTTTCTCCCCCCAGGGGCAACGTCAATGATCGCATGCTATACAAATGCAAATGACCTCTGCTAGCATTAGAAAGGTCACCAGTTTTCCGCCTCTTTATCAGTCTCATACCACAAGTGCACCAGGGTTCCATTGGCTCCACAGGGACCATTTGCCTGCATTCTCCGTGGGAGCAGCTTCCTATCCTACCAGAACCCTCACGTGTGTCTCCCTGTCATGGCACGTACTGATACATACGAGAATGACGTTTCCCTTTCGTTTTGAACTTTGTGCTGATGCCTCCCTCCTGGCTCCGCGTCTCCACCCAGAAGACCGTTTGGCTCAGTTTACATGGTGTGTGTGTGTGTGTGTGTGTCTGTGTGTGTGTGTGTGCGCGCGCGAGTGTGTGTGCATATACGTATATATACACATTCACGAATACGTGTATGTATATGTTGACACGTATGCGTATGTACACAGGTATCCCTATGGACACACAGGTAGCTAGATGTATATATAAATGTAGCTGTTTTTTCTTTTGAAAATACACACTGAAAACTCTGTGGGCCGCTTGGATGACTCAGCTGGGTAATGGTCCGACTTCGGGTCACGTCAGGCTCTCAGGGTTCCTGAGCTGAGTCACGCCAATTCCCCCTGCTGACAGCTCAGAGCCTGGAACCTGATTCCCTTCTGGGTTTCCTCTCTCTCTCCCTGCCCCTCCCTCGCTTGTGCTCTCTCTGTCTCTCTCGCTTTCTCTCAGAGGTGAACGTTAAAAAAGAAACCATAGCATGTGGCTCTGGATCTCGCCTCACGTCACGATCTCACAGTTTGTGAGGCTGAGCCTCCACAAGGAGCCCCACCTCAAGATGGGCGCCAACGATGCGGAGCCCGCTGGCCCTCCTCTCTCTCTCCCTCCCTGTCTGCCCTATCCCTGCTCACAGGCACACGTGCATGCGTCCACTCTCTCTCTGTCTCTCAGAATGAATGAAAGAAACAAAGAACCTCAAATGAGAACACTAAAGGAACACCGTCGAGTTCATGACTACAGCGAATGAATGGCTGTGCCCGTGGCCAGCACCTGCCCTGGGGAACGTTCTATTTCCTATTTGTTCATGTGTCTTCACTCTGGAGACACAGGGAGCCAGAGAGCAAGCCGGCAAGCCAGTGACCGCCAGTGGGGGAGGGGCAGAGAAGCAGAGACAGACACACGCAGAATCTGAAAACAGGCTCCAGGGCCTGAGCTGTGGGCACAGAGCCCAGCGCAGGGCTGGAACTCAGGAACCGCGAGGGCGTGACCTGAGCCCAAGTCGGAAGCTCAACCCACTGAACCACCCAGGTGCCCGGGGAAGGTTCCATTCAGGAGTCCACTCTACCCATCCCCGCCCATTTCCGCAAGGTCAGAGCCCTTACGACACATACCAGCAGGAAGGATGCTCTACAACTGTCCACAACCTGCCCTCTGTCTACCAAAGAGGCTGCCCTGACGATACCTAGCAAACAGGGCGCTCCGATCAAAAGGCCCATGGATAAAGGTCATGCCTGCCTACCCTCAGGGCCTGGTGACTCCCCAGGTTCCCCTTGCGGCGCACTCTGTACCACTGGAAACGTCGTGGCTTTGGGTTCCAAGGTGCCCTGCAGGTGAGCACAGGCCAACGGGAACGACCTCACCGCAGCTACCTACCAGGAGACAGCTTCGCACCCTTCACCCTTCCTGCAGGCCCTGTGCTCAGGGTCTGGGACCAGCCAGGGCGCGGGTCACAAGCAGAGAACGTTAGCATTTGAGGACGCAGAAACGGCCTCGGTGTTCCCTACTCGGGGACCACGTTCACCACCTGGGCGCCTGCGACACTGGCAACTGGCACACAGGGCGACGGGGAGTGTGGACCGCATGAAATGAGGGCCCTCGGCCGCTTCTCCTGCAATTCAGAGGGGGAACTCGCAAAGGTCCCCTCAGTCACCAGCTCCCAAGAAGCCCCCCTGCGGAAGGGATGGTGCCATCAACAGCCTGTTCCTCCTTCCAGCCCTGCCTGGGTTTCAGGGGCACCACAGCACCGGCGGGGGGGGGGCGGGGGGGTGTCCTAGGAAGGTCCCGCTGACCCATGCCCCCCGCTGTGCCGCCACCCTCACTAAGAGCCCCGCATGTCACTCTCCAAAGTGTCTCAGGCTGGATGTGCAATGATAGGGTTCCCCGCAGAGAGCGTGACTCAGGCCCTAGAGCCTATTTTGCTGGATTCCCCGTTTGAGGGCACACGCACGTCTCCAAGCCCACCTCTGCTCGCAGGACAGGCACGCTAGGTGCAAATGCTTTCCCTGCCTCTCGACAGGCAGCAGTGGGAAAGCCAGCGGTGCAGCACGCTCATGTGGAGGCCGACTGCCTGCCTTCATGCCTCGAGTCCTCCCGCTTCACAGCAGTGAACCCCGGCACACATTCTTTCACATCTTCCCTTGGAAATACGAACGGGGACGAGAGTCCTTGCCGAGGTACTCTGTGTCGTCTGCATAGATCTCTCAAGTGCTCAGAACAGTGCCTGGAACAGGCTAAGCCCTCTACCAAGGTGGGGTAAGACCAAGGAAAACAAACACGCATAGGCAGTCCCCTCCCTCGTGGCCAGCACCTAGGCAACTGCTGGGGATGGTGAGGCAGGGGAGGGATCCCTTCCTTCCCCCGACGGTGTCCGGCTCCCCCTCCCTCCTCAGGACTTCCCGTTGGCATCAACAAAACCTCCCTGCCTGATTCTGGGTGGAGCCGGCTAGGAACCCAGTGCCTCAGGGAGAGGCCCTCGCACATCTCCCTGGATACTTGCACGGGCTTCAGGTCAACAGACTCTGCCTCCTCACCTATATGGCAACAGGGACTGCACACCCGTGGAGCCGCTTCGGGACTTGCAAAGCATCAAAGGTGTTCGGACCACAACCAAGTTTCGAGGCCACGCACGGCGACTATGTTACCAAGGAAACCTCTCACATGGCGAGCTCATGGATCAATATCCATGCGATGACTTAGGCAGAATCATCACGGTAATCATGAAGGTAACGATACTCAAGGTCCCCATAATCTCCTTCATTCCGGAGAGACACAACTCACCCCTCGGGGACCAAACACACGCTCAGGAGCCTGAGCTGCTCCAAGTGGCCTACACCACACCATCTTCCTGAAAACATAAAGCACCAGTCAGCTCCATATGGAAGTGTGGGAAAGCCTCTGCTCTTAGGCCTTTGCTTTCAGTGAGGTCACAGTGCTGCCTTCAGGATGTTTTCAGCCTTTGAGACAGGATTGGAACTCTCTCGTGCAATGAGATATTCCCATGCAACAAAACGCATTCCTTGCCAAGAACTGGGTCCCTGACGCGGTCCGGACTCCACACGGGCCACAGCACCACACTCACGCACACACACTCCCCCCAACAACCGGGGAGAGGTACAACCCTATGCAATGAAAGACCGTTTGCTCAAGACCTCATTTCCCAAGGAGGCTGAGAGAGGAGCACTGCCTGCTCCAGTACACACGCACTGGTTTCTAGGGACCCGGTGGGCTCCCAGTCACTTCTCCCTCGTGCTGCCTGGTGAGTCCCTGAGGAGACGCGATTGCCAAGGACTGAAACTCTTGAAACACGGAACGAATGCAAGACAGGAGGCGCTCCACGGAAACGGGAAGCACCACGCCCCACGGAGAGGAAGAACAAAACCCACCAGTCTGCCTTGGACAAGGAGCTTTTCCATCCACCTTCGTCGCCAGAGTGCGAAGAAGACGTTCCCACCCAACGTGTCCCAAAGAGATGACTTTGGACTCCATCCACAACACCCAGTTCTCTTCAGCACACATCTCCCATGAGGAAAGAGTCTGGACCACCCTCGAAAACACACAAGCGCCACTGATTCCTGGCTCCCGGGCTCCCACTTCATTGATGGAATGCACATTGCCTTCAGAGATGAAGAGCTCAACAGGGAGTTGCACTTGCCCTCATCCAGACTCCTACCCCCTAGTCCCATTGACTCCCACGAGAGAGGACCCCCTTTCGCCACAAGCGGGGTGAGATCTCCCCCTCCCCATCAGAGGGTGCAACTCTGCCACCAGGGGCGGGGCGGGGCGCGGCGCGGCGGGCTGGGCAGGGCAGGAGAGCAGGTGCGGAGGGGGGAGGCAGGAGGCCTGTGTTCACCTGCTGCTTCCACTCTCAATCCCTTCAACACCGTCCCCTGCTGGCCTCCAGCAACTCAGGCCCACCACCCTGACTCTCCCTGGAATGTTTCTCTGGAGTCTCAGGTCCCTTGTACTTCATTTTCACAGGCAGGAATGATTCCTCCTGCTCATGGCTGCCACTTCCCTGGCCCTGCCTTGACACTTGCCCACAGCCGCCGGTCCACGCTTTCCTTCCTTCCTTCCTCCCTTCGTTCGTCCCTTCGTTCCTTCCCACCTCCACCCGCCAAACACCAACCCAGTCAGACCTCCATGGGCACTCAGGGCACCCCCCCTCTCGACCTGAGCCACTCACCACCGCCTGAGCCTAACCCCCTACTCGATCTGGGGCCCTCCTCTTCCAGGGAACCAGGGTCCAACCCAGAAAGCCCACTCCTGAGGCGTCCAGACCGCAGCCGCAAAGGAGCCCAAGAAGAAGCCCGGAGCCCCAGGGCGGGGGGAGGGTTCTCATGGGAGGGGAAGACAGAGAGGGGCAGAGGGGAAGGCCACGTGCGACCTCGTCGCTAGGGACCTTACCTTGGCAGCACCGCGACTGAGGCAGGTCCTGGAGGGAGGCTGTGTGTCTCAGCTGCTCCACCTTTAGGCTTCTCCCAGATGGACTTTCAAGGGCGCCGGGGGGGCATCGCATCGCGCTCTGCCCCAGCCAGTGCTGGCACTCCACCAGCGCGGCCAAAGCCCGAGGCGCCCGGGAAGCGCGTCCCGCGCCCTGGCCTCTGGCTCCAGGAGCAGCAGGAGCAGCAGGGCCGCCACCCTCCGAGGCTGGAGGCTCATGGCTCCCAGTCTTCTCCACGCGGGGCCCCGCCTGCGCTCCCGCCAGCGCTCCCGCGAGCGCTACCGCTACCCCTACCGCCAAAGCCATGGCTGCCGGGTCGCAGGCGCCAGGCAGCAGCATGTCCCAGGTCGGGGGCTGAGGTGGGCGTCCGTCCCTGGCTGGCCCAGACACTTGGGGGCTTGGGGCGGCAGGCGGGCTGGGAGCCAACTCACGGCACGGCTGCAGCCTCAGCTGTGTCCCTCACCGGGCTCCGGCCCTGGCCCACGCGCATGCGCGCGCTCGAGCGCGCGCTCCCGCACACCTGCTTGGGCCCAGGATCCAAGCCGCCCCATCCCCCACCCCACCCCCACCGCCACCCCCCCACAGGGGGCACAGCTCCTGGGCACCAGGGTCTGCACCACCGCACCTCCCTGTGCCCACCAGATGCTCTGACCGACTGCCCGCCAGCCTGACAGCCGCGAGCCAGGCAGAGGGCTCCAGACACCAGGCCAGTGGGACAGGGACCGGCAGGTGTCTCCTCCCAAGGTGGACACCTCCCTGTCACCCCTCAAGAGACCCAGGAACCTTTTGCATTGCTGGTTTCCCAGGGACGTGGCTGCACGTGAACCCAGTGATCCCTCTTGCATCCTAGGCCTCTGTGTTTCTTCTTCACTCTGCCTCCCATTCCCGCCAACCGTGGCCATCTACAGCCGTGCACCCTCCTCGCTCGTCACCCGTGACCGCAAGGGCAGCCCTAAGGGACAGGGAGACACGCTGGGCACACGAGACTCCTTCCACCTCCCTTCTCCTTGAAAGGCCGGTGCTTTTCAGCTCTGCATGCCCTTCCCATGGCCCTACCTGGACCGCACCACCAGCGGTCCCACCCTCAAGTCCACCCTGCCACCGCTGACTGTGGCACGTCCTTCAACTCTGTGGAACCGCCTGTCCACCTCCACTACCTCCCAACCCCCGTGTTTTCTTCACAGTGTGCCTCAGATCCCAACTCCTCCGTGCCATTTTTCTTTTCTTGGGTTTCCATTGCTTCTCAACGTTTCTTTCTTTTGGTGAGAGAGAGAGAGAGAGAGAGAGAGAGAGAGAGAGAGGCCATCACCCATGCGATTGTGCAGCAAGCATCGACTGAACGTGCAAGGCGTACCAGACCCTGCTCTGGAGGGCCAGTGTGCAGAGGTGGGCAAGGAAACGTATGCCTGAGGATTCAAGGGGAGCCACAGGACTACCGTCCAGGGTGAGGAGGAGTAGAGAGACCAAGCAGTGAAGGCTTTCTACGAAACGAGCATCGAGGGCACGAACCTACGCAGCCCTGGAAGGAGAGCAGGGGGTCACGGCCAGATGGATCATCGAAGGCCAGTCCCAATGGGCAGCCTTCATCACGTGTCCTCACCTGAGGACTTGCAAAGAGGCACGCCCAGACTGGACCTGGTAGAAACAGGACTTACAGCAAAAGCACAAGACTGCTCTGTGGACTTCATGGTCATGGGAAGGACACCATCCCACAAGCCCCACCAAGGGACTCTGGACTCTGGGGACTTGGCCTTACTGTGTACCATCAGGACCTGTCAGGACTCTTTCAAGTGCACAAGGGAAGAGCAAACTAAGCCACAAACCTAGGAGAACAGAGATGCAAAACCTTTCTCCCCCCAGGGGCAACGTCAATGATCACATGCTATACAAATGCAAATGACCTCTGCTAGCATTAGAAAGGTCACCAGTTTTCGGCCTCTTTATCAGTCTCATACCACAAGTGCACCAGGGTTCCATTGGCTCCACAGGGACCATTTGCCTGCATTCTCCGTGGGAGCAGCTTCCTATCCTACCAGAACCCTCGCGTGTGTCTCCCTGTCATGGCACATACTGATACATACGAGAATGACGTTTCCCTTTCGTTTTGAACTTTGTGCTGATGCCTCCCTCCTGGCTCCGCGTCTCCACCCAGAAGACCGTTTGGCTCAGTTTACATGGTGTGTGTGTGTGTGTGTGTGCATATACGTATATATACACATACACGAATACGTGTACGTATATGTAGACACGTATGCGTATGTACACAGGTATCCCTAAGGACACACAGGTAGCTAGATGTATATATAAATGTAGCTGTTTTTTCTTTTGAAAATACACACTGAAAACTCTGTGGGCCGCTTGGATGACTCAGCTGGGTAATGGTCCGACTTCGGGTCACGTCAGGCTCTCAGGGTTCCTGAGCTGAGTCACGCCTAGTGCTCCGTGCTGACAGCTCAGAGCCTGGAACCTGATTCCCTTCTGGGTATCCTCTCTCTCTCCCTGCCCCTCCCTCGCTTGTGCTCTCTCTGTTTCTCTCGCTTTCTCTCAGAGGTGAACGTTAAAAAAGAAACCAAAGCATGTGGCTCTGGATCTCGCCTCACGTCATGATCTCACAGTTTGTGAGGCTGAGCCTCCACAAGGAGCCCCACCTCAAGATGGGCGCCAACGATGCGGAGCCCGCTGGCCCTCCTCTCTCTCTCCCTCCCTGTCTGCCCTATCCCTGCTCACAGGCACACGTGCATGCGTCCACTCTCTCTCTGCCTCTCAGAATGAATGAAAGAAACAGAGAACCTCAAATGAGAACACTAAAGGAACACCGTCGAGTTCATGACTACAGCGAATGAATGGCTGTGCCCGTGGCCAGCACCTGCCCTGGGGAACGTTCTATTTCCTATTTGTTCATGTGTCTTCACTCTGGAGACACAGGGAGCCAGAGAGCAAGCCGGCAAGCCGGTGACCGCCAGTGGGGGAGGGGCAGAGAAGCAGAGACAGACACACGCAGAATCTGAAAACAGGCTCCAGGGCCTGAGCTGTGGGCACAGAGCCCAGCGCAGGGCTGGAACTCAGGAACCGCGAGGGCGTGACCTGAGCCCAAGTCGGAAGCTCAACCCACTGAACCACCCAGGCGCCCGGGGAAGGTTCCATTCAGGAGTCCACTCTACCCATCCCCGCCCATTTGCGCAAGGTCAGAGCCCTTGCGACACATACCAGCAGGAAGGATGCTCTACAACTGTCCACAACCTGCCCTCTGTCTACCAAAGAGGCTACCCTGACGATACCTAGCAAACAGGGCGCTCCGATCAAAAGGCCCATGGATAAAGGTCATGCCTGCCTCCCCTCAGGGCCTGGTGACTCCCCAGGTTCCCCTTGCGGCGCACTCTGTCCCACTGGAAACGTCGTGGCTTTGGGTTCCAAGGTGCCCTGCAGCTGAGCACAGGCCACCGGGAACGACCTCACCGCAGCTACCTACCAGGAGACAGCTTCGCACCCTTCACCCTTCCTGCAGGCCCTGTGCTCAGGGTCTGGGACCAGCCAGGGCGCGGGTCACAAGCAGAGAACGTTAGCATTTGAGAACGCAGAAACGGCCTCGGTGTTCCCTACTCGGGGACCACGTTCACCACCTGGGCGCCTGCGACACTGGCAACTGGCACACAGGGCGACGGGGAGTGTGGACCGCATGAAATGAGGGCCCTCGGCCGCTTCTCCTGCAATTCAGAGGGGGAACTCGCAAAGGTCCCCTCAGTCACCAGCTCCCAAGAAGCCTCCCTGCGGAAGGGATGGTGCCATCAACAGCCTGTTCCTCCTTCCAGCCCTGCCTGGGTTTCAGGGGCACCACAGCACCGGCGGGGGGGGGGGGGCGGGGGGGTGTCCTAGGAAGGTCCCGCTGACCCATGCCCCCCGCTGTGCCGCCACCCTCACTAAGAGCCCCGCATGTCACTCTCCAAAGTGTCTCAGGCTGGATGTGCAATGATAGGGTTCCCCGCAGAGAGCGTGACTCAGGCCCTAGAGCCTATTTTGCTGGATTCCCCGTTTGAGGGCACACGCACGTCTCCAAGCCCACCTCTGCTCGCAGGACAGGCACGCTAGGTGCAAATGCTTTCCCTGCCTCTCGACAGGCAGCAGTGGGAAAGCCAGCGGTGCAGCACGCTCATGTGGAGGCCGACTGCCTGCCTTCATGCCTCGAGTCCTCCCGCTTCACAGCACTGACCCCCGGCACACATTCTTTCACATCTTCCCTTGGAAATACGAACGGGGACGAGAGTCCTTGCCGAGGTACTCTGTGTCGTCTGCATAGATCTCTCAAGTGCTCAGAACAGTGCCTGGAACAGGCTAAGCCCTCTACCAAGGTGGGGTAAGACCAAGGAAAACAAACACGCATAGGCAGTCCCCTCCCTCGTGGCCAGCACCTAGGCAACTGCTGGGGATGGTGAGGCAGGGGAGGGATCCCTTCCTTCCCCCGACGGTGTCCGGCTCCCCCTCCCTCCTCAGGACTTCCCGCTGGCATCAACAAAACCTCCCTGCCTGATTCTGGGTGGAGCCGGCTAGGAACCCAGTGCCTCAGGGAGAGGCCCTCGCACATCTCCCTGGATACTTGCACGGGCTTCAGGTCAACAGACTCTGCCTCCTCACCTATATGGCAACAGGGACTGCACACCCGTGGAGCCGCTTCGGGACTTGCAAAGCATCAAAGGTGTTCGGACCACAACCAAGTTTCGAGGCCACGCACGGCGACTATGTTACCAAGGAAACCTCTCACATGGCGAGCTCATGGATCAATATCCATGCGATGACTTAGGCAGAATCATCACGGTAATCATGAAGGTAACGATACTCAAGGTCCCCATAATCTCCTTCATTCCGGAGAGACACAACTCACCCCTCGGGGACCAAACACACGCTCAGGAGCCTGAGCTGCTCCAAGTGGCCTACACCACACCATCTTCCTGAAAACATAAAGCACCAGTCAGCTCCATATGGAAGTGTGGGAAAGCCTCTGCTCTTAGGCCTTTGCTTTCAGTGAGGTCACAGTGCTGCCTTCAGGATGTTTTCAGCCTTTGAGACAGGATTGGAACTCTCTCGTGCAATGAGATATTCCCATGCAACAAAACGCATTCCTTGCCAAGAACTGGGTCCCTGACGCGGTCCGGACTCCACACGGGCCACAGCACCACACTCACGCACACACACTCCCCCCAACAACCGGGGAGAGGTACAACCCTATGCAATGAAAGACCGTTTGCTCAAGACCTCATTTCCCAAGGAGGCTGAGAGAGGAGCACTGCCTGCTCCAGTACACACGCACTGGTTTCTAGGGACCCGGTGGGCTCCCAGTCACTTCTCCCTCGTGCTGCCTGGTGAGTCCCTGAGGAGACGCGATTGCCAAGGACTGAAACTCTTGAAACACGGAACGAATGCAAGACAGGAGGCGCTCCACGGAAACGGGAAGCACCACGCCCCACGGAGAGGAAGAACAAAACCCACCAGTCTGCCTTGGACAAGGAGCTTTTCCATCCACCTTCGTCGCCAGAGTGCGAAGAAGACGTTCCCACCCAACGTGTCCCAAAGAGATGACTTTGGACTCCATCCACAACACCCAGTTCTCTTCAGCACACATCTCCCATCAGGAAAGAGTCTGGACCACCCTCGAAAACACACAAGCGCCACTGATTCCTGGCTCCCGGGCTCCCACTTCATTGATGGAATGCACATTGCCTTCAGAGATGAAGAGCTCAACAGGGAGTTGCACTTGCCCTCATCCAGACTCCTACCCCCTAGTCCCATTGACTCCCACGAGAGAGGACCCCCTTTCGCCACAAGCGGGGTGAGATCTCCCCCTCCCCATCAGAGGGTGCAACTCTGCCACCAGGGGCGGGGCGGGGCGCGGCGCGGCGGGCTGGGCAGGGCAGGAGAGCAGGTGCGGAGGGGGGAGGCAGGAGGCCTGTGTTCACCTGCTGCTTCCACTCTCAATCCCTTCAACACCGTCCCCTGCTGGCCTCCAGCAACTCAGGCCCACCACCCTGACTCTCCCTGGAATGTTTCTCTGGAGTCTCAGGTCCCTTGTACTTCATTTTCACAGGCAGGAATGATTCCTCCTGCTCATGGCTGCCACTTCCCTGGCCCTGCCTTGACACTTGCCCACAGCCGCCGGTCCACGCTTTCCTTCCTTCCTTCCTCCCTTCGTTCGTCCCTTCGTTCCTTCCCACCTCCACCCGCCAAACACCAACCCAGTCAGACCTCCATGGGCACTCAGGGCACCCCCCCTCTCGACCTGAGCCACTCACCACCGCCTGAGCCTAACCCCCTACTCGATCTGGGGCCCTCCTCTTCCAGGGAAGCAGGGTCCAACCCAGAAAGCCCACTCCTGAGGCGTCCAGACCGCAGCCGCAAAGGAGCCCAAGAAGAAGCCCGGAGCCCCAGGGCGGGGGGAGGGTTCTCATGGGAGGGGAAGACAGAGAGGGGCAGAGGGGAAGGCCACGTGCGACCTCGTCGCTAGGGACCTTACCTTGGCAGCACCGCGACTGAGGCAGGTCCTGGAGGGAGGCTGTGTGTCTCAGCTGCTCCACCTTTAGGCTTCTCCCAGATGGACTTTCAAGGGCGCCGGGGGAGGGGGGGCATCGCATCGCGCTCTGCCCCAGCCAGTGCTGGCACTCCACCAGCGCGGCCAAAGACCGAGGCGCCCGGGAAGCGCGTCCCGCGCCCTGGCCTCTGGCTCCAGGAGCAGCAGGAGCAGCAGGGCCGCCACCCTCCGAGGCTGGAGGCTCATGGCTCCCAGTCTTCTCCACGCGGGGCCCCGCCTGCGCTCCCGCCAGCGCTCCCGCGAGCGCTACCGCTACCCCTACCGCCAAAGCCATGGCTGCCGGGTCGCAGGCGCCAGGCAGCAGCATGTCCCAGGTCGGGGGCTGAGGTGGGCGTCCGTCCCTGGCTGGCCCAGACACTTGGGGGCTTGGGGCGGCAGGCGGGCTGGGAGCCAACTCACGGCACGGCTGCAGCCTCAGCTGTGTCCCTCACCGGGCTCCGGCCCTGGCCCACGCGCATGCGCGCGCTCGAGCGCGCGCTCCCGCACACCTGCTTGGGCCCAGGATCCAAGCCGCCCCATCCCCCACCCCACCCCCACCGCCACCCCCCCACAGGGGGCACAGCTCCTGGGCACCAGGGTCTGCACCACCGCACCTCCCTGTGCCCACCAGATGCTCTGACCGACTGCCCGCCAGCCTGACAGCCGCGAGCCAGGCAGAGGGCTCCAGACACCAGGCCAGTGGGACAGGGACCGGCAGGTGTCTCCTCCCAAGGTGGACACCTCCCTGTCACCCCTCAAGAGACCCAGGAACCTTTTGCATTGCTGGTTTCCCAGGGACGTGGCTGCACGTGAACCCAGTGATCCCTCTTGCATCCTAGGCCTCTGTGTTTCTTCTTCACTCTGCCTCCCATTCCCGCCAACCGTGGCCATCTACAGCCGTGCACCCTCCTCGCTCGTCACCCGTGACCGCAAGGGCAGCCCTAAGGGACAGGGAGACACGCTGGGCACACGAGACTCCTTCCGCCTCCCTTCTCCATGAAAGGCCGGTGCTTTTCAGCTCTGCATGCCCTTCCCATGGCCCTACCTGGACCGCACCACCAGCGGTCCCACCCCTAAGTCCACCCTGCCACCGCTGACTGTGGCACGTCCTTCAACTCTGTGGAACCGCCTGTCCACCTCCACTACCTCCCAACCCCCGTGTTTTCTTCACAGTGTGCCTCAGATCCCAACTCCTCCGTGCCATTTTTCTTTTCTTGGGTTTCCATTGCTTCTCAACGTTTCTTTCTTTTGGTGAGAGAGAGAGGGAGAGAGAGAGAGAGAGAGGCCATCACCCATGCGATTGTGCAGCAAGCATCGACTGAACGTGCAAGGCGTACCAGACCCTGCTCTGGAGGGCCAGTGTGCAGAGGTGGGCAAGGAAACGTATGCCTGAGGATTCAAGGGGAGCCACAGGACTACCGTCCAGGGTGAGGAGGAGTAGAGAGACCAAGCAGTGAAGGCTTTCTACGAAACGAGCATCGAGGGCACGAACCTACGCAGCCCTGGAAGGAGAGCAGGGGGTCACGGCCAGATGGATCATCGAAGGCCAGTCCCAATGGGCAGCCTTCATCACGTGTCCTCACCTGAGGACTTGCAAAGAGGCACGCCCAGACTGGACCTGGTAGAAACAGGACTTACAGCAAAAGCACAAGACTGCTCTGTGGACTTCATGGTCATGGGAAGGACACCATCCCACAAGCCCCACCAAGGGACTCTGGACTCTGGGGACTTGGCCTTACTGTGTACCATCAGGACCTGTCAGGACTCTTTCAAGTGCACAAGGGAAGAGCAAACTAAGCCACAAACCTAGGAGAACAGAGATGCAAAACCTTTCTCCCCCCAGGGGCAACGTCAATGATCGCATGCTATACAAATGCAAATGACCTCTGCTAGCATTAGAAAGGTCACCAGTTTTCCGCCTCTTTATCAGTCTCATACCACAAGTGCACCAGGGTTCCATTGGCTCCACAGGGACCATTTGCCTGCATTCTCCGTGGGAGCAGCTTCCTATCCTACCAGAACCCTCACGTGTGTCTCCCTGTCATGGCACGTACTGATACATACGAGAATGACGTTTCCCTTTCGTTTTGAACTTTGTGCTGATGCCTCCCTCCTGGCTCCGCGTCTCCACCCAGAAGACCGTTTGGCTCAGTTTACATGGTGTGTGTGTGTGTGTGTGTGTCTGTGTGTGTGTGTGTGCGCGCGCGAGTGTGTGTGCATATACGTATATATACACATTCACGAATACGTGTATGTATATGTTGACACGTATGCGTATGTACACAGGTATCCCTATGGACACACAGGTAGCTAGATGTATATATAAATGTAGCTGTTTTTTCTTTTGAAAATACACACTGAAAACTCTGTGGGCCGCTTGGATGACTCAGCTGGGTAATGGTCCGACTTCGGGTCACGTCAGGCTCTCAGGGTTCCTGAGCTGAGTCACGCCAATTCCCCCTGCTGACAGCTCAGAGCCTGGAACCTGATTCCCTTCTGGGTTTCCTCTCTCTCTCCCTGCCCCTCCCTCGCTTGTGCTCTCTCTGTCTCTCTCGCTTTCTCTCAGAGGTGAACGTTAAAAAAGAAACCATAGCATGTGGCTCTGGATCTCGCCTCACGTCACGATCTCACAGTTTGTGAGGCTGAGCCTCCACAAGGAGCCCCACCTCAAGATGGGCGCCAACGATGCGGAGCCCGCTGGCCCTCCTCTCTCTCTCCCTCCCTGTCTGCCCTATCCCTGCTCACAGGCACACGTGCATGCGTCCACTCTCTCTCTGTCTCTCAGAATGAATGAAAGAAACAAAGAACCTCAAATGAGAACACTAAAGGAACACCGTCGAGTTCATGACTACAGCGAATGAATGGCTGTGCCCGTGGCCAGCACCTGCCCTGGGGAACGTTCTATTTCCTATTTGTTCATGTGTCTTCACTCTGGAGACACAGGGAGCCAGAGAGCAAGCCGGCAAGCCAGTGACCGCCAGTGGGGGAGGGGCAGAGAAGCAGAGACAGACACACGCAGAATCTGAAAACAGGCTCCAGGGCCTGAGCTGTGGGCACAGAGCCCAGCGCAGGGCTGGAACTCAGGAACCGCGAGGGCGTGACCTGAGCCCAAGTCGGAAGCTCAACCCACTGAACCACCCAGGTGCCCGGGGAAGGTTCCATTCAGGAGTCCACTCTACCCATCCCCGCCCATTTCCGCAAGGTCAGAGCCCTTACGACACATACCAGCAGGAAGGATGCTCTACAACTGTCCACAACCTGCCCTCTGTCTACCAAAGAGGCTGCCCTGACGATACCTAGCAAACAGGGCGCTCCGATCAAAAGGCCCATGGATAAAGGTCATGCCTGCCTACCCTCAGGGCCTGGTGACTCCCCAGGTTCCCCTTGCGGCGCACTCTGTACCACTGGAAACGTCGTGGCTTTGGGTTCCAAGGTGCCCTGCAGGTGAGCACAGGCCAACGGGAACGACCTCACCGCAGCTACCTACCAGGAGACAGCTTCGCACCCTTCACCCTTCCTGCAGGCCCTGTGCTCAGGGTCTGGGACCAGCCAGGGCGCGGGTCACAAGCAGAGAACGTTAGCATTTGAGGACGCAGAAACGGCCTCGGTGTTCCCTACTCGGGGACCACGTTCACCACCTGGGCGCCTGCGACACTGGCAACTGGCACACAGGGCGACGGGGAGTGTGGACCGCATGAAATGAGGGCCCTCGGCCGCTTCTCCTGCAATTCAGAGGGGGAACTCGCAAAGGTCCCCTCAGTCACCAGCTCCCAAGAAGCCCCCCTGCGGAAGGGATGGTGCCATCAACAGCCTGTTCCTCCTTCCAGCCCTGCCTGGGTTTCAGGGGCACCACAGCACCGGCGGGGGGGGGGGCGGGGGGGTGTCCTAGGAAGGTCCCGCTGACCCATGCCCCCCGCTGTGCCGCCACCCTCACTAAGAGCCCCGCATGTCACTCTCCAAAGTGTCTCAGGCTGGATGTGCAATGATAGGGTTCCCCGCAGAGAGCGTGACTCAGGCCCTAGAGCCTATTTTGCTGGATTCCCCGTTTGAGGGCACACGCACGTCTCCAAGCCCACCTCTGCTCGCAGGACAGGCACGCTAGGTGCAAATGCTTTCCCTGCCTCTCGACAGGCAGCAGTGGGAAAGCCAGCGGTGCAGCACGCTCATGTGGAGGCCGACTGCCTGCCTTCATGCCTCGAGTCCTCCCGCTTCACAGCAGTGAACCCCGGCACACATTCTTTCACATCTTCCCTTGGAAATACGAACGGGGACGAGAGTCCTTGCCGAGGTACTCTGTGTCGTCTGCATAGATCTCTCAAGTGCTCAGAACAGTGCCTGGAACAGGCTAAGCCCTCTACCAAGGTGGGGTAAGACCAAGGAAAACAAACACGCATAGGCAGTCCCCTCCCTCGTGGCCAGCACCTAGGCAACTGCTGGGGATGGTGAGGCAGGGGAGGGATCCCTTCCTTCCCCCGACGGTGTCCGGCTCCCCCTCCCTCCTCAGGACTTCCCGTTGGCATCAACAAAACCTCCCTGCCTGATTCTGGGTGGAGCCGGCTAGGAACCCAGTGCCTCAGGGAGAGGCCCTCGCACATCTCCCTGGATACTTGCACGGGCTTCAGGTCAACAGACTCTGCCTCCTCACCTATATGGCAACAGGGACTGCACACCCGTGGAGCCGCTTCGGGACTTGCAAAGCATCAAAGGTGTTCGGACCACAACCAAGTTTCGAGGCCACGCACGGCGACTATTTTACCAAGGAAACCTCTCACATGGCGAGCTCATGGATCAATATCCATGCGATGACTTAGGCAGAATCATCACGGTAATCATGAAGGTAACGATACTCAAGGTCCCTATATTCTCCTTCATTCCGGAGAGACACAACTCACCCCTCGGGGACCAAACACACGCTTAGGAGCCTGAGCTGCTCCAAGTGGCCTACACCACACCATCTTCCTGAAAACATAAAGCACCAGTCAGCTCCATATGGAAGTGTGGGAAAGCCTCTGCTCTTAGGCCTTTGCTTTCAGTGAGGTCACAGTGCTGCCTTCAGGATGTTTTCAGCCTTTGAGACAGGATTGGAACTCTCTCGTGCAATGAGATATTCCCATGCAACAAAACGCATTCCTTGCCAAGAACTGGGTCCCTGACGCGGTCCGGACTCCACACGGGCCACAGCACCACACTCACGCACACACACTCCCCCCAACAACCGGGGAGAGGTACAACCCATGCAATGAAAGACCGTTTGCTCAAGACCTCATTTCCCAAGGAGGCTGAGAGAGGAGCACTGCCTGCTCCAGTACACACGCACTGGTTTCTAGGGACCCGGTGGGCTCCCAGTCACTTCTCCCTCGTGCTGCCTGGTGAGTCCCTGAGGAGACGCGATTGCCAAGGACTGAAACTCTTGAAACACGGAACGAATGCAAGACAGGAGGCGCTCCACGGAAACGGGAAGCACCACGCCCCACGGAGAGGAAGAACAAAACCCACCAGTCTGCCTTGGACAAGGAGCTTTTCCATCCACCTTCGTCGCCAGAGTGCGAAGAAGACGTTCCCACCCAACGTGTCCCAAAGAGATGACTTTGGACTCCATCCACAACACCCAGTTCTCTTCAGCACACATCTCCCATCAGGAAAGAGTCTGGACCACCCTCGAAAACACACAAGCGCCACTGATTCCTGGCTCCCGGGCTCCCACTTCATTGATGGAATGCACATTGCCTTCAGAGATGAAGAGCTCAACAGGGAGTTGCACTTGCCCTCATCCAGACTCCTACCCCCTAGTCCCATTGACTCCCACGAGAGAGGACCCCCTTTCGCCACAAGCGGGGTGAGATCTCCCCCTCCCCATCAGAGGGTGCAACTCTGCCACCAGGGGCGGGGCGGGGCGCGGCGCGGCGGGCTGGGCAGGGCAGGAGAGCAGGTGCGGAGGGGGGAGGCAGGAGGCCTGTGTTCACCTGCTGCTTCCACTCTCAATCCCTTCAACACCGTCCCCTGCTGGCCTCCAGCAACTCAGGCCCACCACCCTGACTCTCCCTGGAATGTTTCTCTGGAGTCTCAGGTCCCTTGTACTTCATTTTCACAGGCAGGAATGATTCCTCCTGCTCATGGCTGCCACTTCCCTGGCCCTGCCTTGACACTTGCCCACAGCCGCCGGTCCACGCTTTCCTTCCTTCCTTCCTCCCTTCGTTCGTCCATTCGTTCCTTCCCACCTCCACCCGCCAAACACCAACCCAGTGAGACCTCCATGGGCACTCAGGGCACCCCCCCTCTCGACCTGAGCCACTCACCACCGCCTGAGCCTAACCCCCTACTCGATCTGGGGCCCTCCTCTTCCAGGGAACCAGGGTCCAACCCAGAAAGCCCACTCCTGAGGCGTCCAGACCGCAGCCGCAAAGGAGACCAAGAAGAAGCCCGGAGCCCCAGGGCGGGGGGAGGGTTCTCATGGGAGGGGAAGACAGAGAGGGGCAGAGGGGAAGGCCACGTGCGACCTCGTCGCTAGGGACCTTACCTTGGCAGCACCGCGACTGAGGCAGGTCCTGGAGGGAGGCTGTGTGTCTCAGCTGCTCCACCTTTAGGCTTCTCCCAGATGGACTTTCAAGGGCGCCGGGGGAGGGGGGGCATCGCATCGCGCTCTGCCCCAGCCAGTGCTGGCACTCCACCAGCGCGGCCAAAGACCGAGGCGCCCGGGAAGCGCGTCCCGCGCCCTGGCCTCTGGCTCCAGGAGCAGCAGGAGCAGCAGGGCCGCCACCCTCCGAGGCTGGAGGCTCATGGCTCCCAGTCTTCTCCACGCGGGGCCCCGCCTGCGCTCCCGCCAGCGCTCCCGCGAGCGCTACCGCTACCCCTACCGCCAAAGCCATGGCTGCCGGGTCGCAGGCGCCAGACAGCAGCATGTCCCAGGTCGGGGGCTGAGGTGGGCGTCCGTCCCTGGCTGGCCCAGACACTTGGGGGCTTGGGGCGGCAGGCGGGCTGGGAGCCAACTCACGGCACGGCTGCAGCCTCAGCTGTGTCCCTCACCGGGCTCCGGCCCTGGCCCACGCGCATGCGCGCGCTCGAGCGCGCGCTCCCGCACACCTGCTTGGGCCCAGGATCCAAGCCGCTCCATCCCCCACCCCACCCCCACCGCCACCCCCCCACAGGGGGCACAGCTCCTGGGCACCAGGGTCTGCACCACCGCACCTCCCTGTGCCCACCAGATGCTCTGACCGACTGCCCGCCAGCCTGACAGCCGCGAGCCAGGCAGAGGGCTCCAGAGACCACGCCAGTGGGACAGGGACCGGCAGGTGTCTCCTCCCAAGGTGGACACCTCCCTGTCACCCCTCAAGAGACCCAGGAACCTTTTGCATTGCTGGTTTCCCAGGGACGTGGCTGCACGTGAACCCAGTGATCCCTCTTGCATCCTAGGCCTCTGTGTTTCTTCTTCACTCTGCCTCCCATTCCCGCCAACCGTGGCCATCTACAGCCGTGCACCCTCCTCGCTCGTCACCCGTGACCGCAAGGGCAGCCCTAAGGGACAGGGAGACACGCTGGGCACACGAGACTCCTTCCACCTCCCTTCTCCTTGAAAGGCTGTTGCTTTTCAGCTCTGCATGCCCTTCCCATGGCCCTACCTGGACCGCACCACCAGCGGTCCCACCCTCAAGTCCACCCTGCCACCGCTGACTGTGGCACGTCCTTCAACTCTGTGGAACCGCCTGTCCACCTCCACTACCTCCCAACCCCCGTGTTTTCTTCACAGTGTGCCTCAGATCCCAACTCCTCCGTGCCATTTTTCTTTTCTTGGGTTTCCATTGCTTCTCAACGTTTCTTTCTTTTGGTGAGAGAGAGAGGGAGAGAGAGAGAGAGAGAGGCCATCACCCATGCGATTGTGCAGCAAGCATCGACTGAACGTGCAAGGGGTACCAGACCCTGCTCTGGAGGGCCAGTGTGCAGAGGTGGGCAAGGAAACGTATGCCTGAGGATTCAAGGGGAGCCACAGGACTACCGTCCAGGGTGAGGAGGAGTAGAGAGACCAAGCAGTGAAGGCTTTCTACGAAACGAGCATCGAGGGCACGAACCTACGCAGCCCTGGAAGGAGAGCAGGGGGTCACGGCCAGATGGATCATCGAAGGCCAGTCCCAATGGGCAGCCTTCATCACGTGTCCTCACCTGAGGACTTGCAAAGAGGCACGCCCAGACTGGACCTGGTAGAAACAGGACTTACAGCAAAAGCACAAGACTGCTCTGTGGACTTCATGGTCATGGGAAGGACACCATCCCACAAGCCCCACCAAGGGACTCTGGACTCTGGGGACTTGGCCTTACTGTGTACCATCAGGACCTGTCAGGACTCTTTCAAGTGCACAAGGGAAGAGCAAACTAAGCCACAAACCTAGGAGAACAGAGATGCAAAACCTTTCTCCCCCCAGGGGCAACGTCAATGATCGCATGCTATACAAATGCAAATGACCTCTGCTAGCATTAGAAAGGTCACCAGTTTTCGGCCTCTTTATCAGTCTCATACCACAAGTGCACCAGGGTTCCATTGGCTCCACAGGGACCATTTGCCTGCATTCTCCGTGGGAGCAGCTTCCTATCCTACCAGAACCCTCACGTGTGTCTCCCTGTCATGGCACGTACTGATACATACGAGAATGACGTTTCCCTTTCGTTTTGAACTTTGTGCTGATGCCTCCCTCCTGGCTCCGCGTCTCCACCCAGAAGACCGTTTGGCTCAGTTTACATAGTGTGTGTGTGTGTGTGTGTGTGTGCATATACGTATATATACACATACACGAATACGTGTACGTATATGTAGGCACGTATGCGTATGTACACAGGTATCCCTATGGACACACAGGTAGCTAGATGTATATATAAATGTAGCTGTTTTTTCTTTTGAAAATACACACTGAAAACTCTGTGGGCCGCTTGGATGACTCAGCTGGGTAATGGTGCGACTTCGGGTCACGTCAGGCTCTCAGGGTTCCTGAGCTGAGTCACGCCTAGTGCTCCGTGCTGACAGCTCAGAGCCTGGAACCTGATTCCCTTCTGGGTTTCCTCTCTCTCTCCCTGCCCCTCCCTCGCTTGTGCTCTCTCTGTCTCTCTCGCTTTCTCTCAGAGGTGAACGTTAAAAAAGAAACCAAAGCATGTGGCTCTGGATCTCGCCTCACGTCACGATCTCACAGTTTGTGAGGCTGAGCCTCCACAAGGAGCCCCACCTCAAGATGGGCGCCAACGATGCGGAGCCCGCTGGCCCTCCTCTCTCTCTCCCTCCCTGTCTGCCCTATCCCTGCTCACAGGCACACGTGCATGCGTCCACTCTCTCTCTGTCTCTCAGAATGAATGAAAGAAACAAAGAACCTCAAATGAGAACACTAAAGGAACACCGTCGAGTTCATGACTACAGCGAATGAATGGCTGTGCCCGTGGCCAGCACCTGCCCTGGGGAACGTTCTATTTCCTATTTGTTCATGTGTCTTCACTCTGGAGACACAGGGAGCCAGAGAGCAAGCCGGCAAGCTGGTGACCGCCAGTGGGGGAGGGGCAGAGAAGCAGAGACAGACACACGCAGAATCTGAAAACAGGCTCCAGGGCCTGAGCTGTGGGCACAGAGCCCAGCGCAGGGCTGGAACTCAGGAACCGCGAGGGCGTGACCTGAGCCCAAGTCGGAAGCTCAACCCACTGAACCACCCAGGCGCCCGGGGAAGGTTCCATTCAGGAGTCCACTCTACCCATCCCCGCCCATTTCCGCAAGGTCAGAGCCCTTACGACACATACCACCAGGAAGGATGCTCTACAACTGTCCACAACCTGCCCTCTGTCTACCAAAGAGGCTGCCCTGACGATACCTACCAAACAGGGCGCTCCGATCAAAAGGCCCATGGATAAAGGTCATGCCTGCCTACCCTCAGGGCCTGGTGACTCCCCAGGTTCCCCTTGCGGCGCACTCTGTACCACTGGAAACGTCGTGGCTTTGGGTTCCAAGGTGCCCTGCAGGTGAGCACAGGCCAACGGGAACGACCTCACCGCAGCTACCTACCAGGAGACAGCTTCGCACCCTTCACCCTTCCTGCAGGCCCTGTGCTCAGGGTCTGGGACCAGCCAGGGCGCGGGTCACAAGCAGAGAACGTTAGCATTTGAGGACGCAGAAACGGCCTCGGTGTTCCCTACTCGGGGACCACGTTCACCACCTGGGCGCCTGCGACACTGGCAACTGGCACACAGGGCGACGGGGAGTGTGGACCGCATGAAATGAGGGCCCTCGGCCGCTTCTCCTGCAATTCAGAGGGGGAACTCGCAAAGGTCCCCTCAGTCACCAGCTCCCAAGAAGCCTCCCTGCGGAAGGGATGGTGCCATCAACAGCCTGTTCCTCCTTCCAGCCCTGCCTGGGTTTCAGGGGCACCACAGCACCGGCGGGGGGGGGGGGCGGGGGGGTGTCCTAGGAAGGTCCCGCTGACCCATGCCCCCCGCTGTGCCGCCACCCTCACTAAGAGCCCCGTATGTCACTCTCCAAAGTGTCTCAGGCTGGATGTGCAATGATAGGGTTCCCCGCAGAGAGCGTGACTCAGGCCCTAGAGCCTATTTTGCTGGATTCCCCGTTTGAGGGCACACGCACGTCTCCAAGCCCACCTCTGCTCGCAGGACAGGCACGCTAGGTGCAAATGCTTTCCCTGCCTCTCGACAGGCAGCAGTGGGAAAGCCAGCGGTGCAGCACGCTCATGTGGAGGCCGACTGCCTGCCTTCATGCCTCGAGTCCTCCCGCTTCACAGCAGTGAACCCCGGCACACATTCTTTCACATCTTCCCTTGGAAATACGAACGGGGACGAGAGTCCTTGCCGAGGTACTCTGTGTCGTCTGCATAGATCTCTCAAGTGCTCAGAACAGTGCCTGGAACAGGCTAAGCCCTCTACCAAGGTGGGGTAAGACCAAGGAAAACAAACACGCATAGGCAGTCCCCTCCCTCGTGGCCAGCACCTAGGCAACTGCTGGGGATGGTGAGGCAGGGGAGGGATCCCTTCCTTCCCCCGACGGTGTCCGGCTCCCCCTCCCTCCTCAGGACTTCCCGCTGGCATCAACAAAACCTCCCTGCCTGATTCTGGGTGGAGCCGGCTAGGAACCCAGTGCCTCAGGGAGAGGCCCTCGCACATCTCCCTGGATACTTGCACGGGCTTCAGGTCAACAGACTCTGCCTCCTCACCTATATGGCAACAGGGACTGCACACCCGTGGAGCCGCTTCGGGACTTGCAAAGCATCAAAGGTGTTCGGACCACAACCAAGTTTCGAGGCCACGCACGGCGACTATGTTACCAAGGAAACCTCTCACATGGCGAGCTCATGGATCAATATCCATGCGATGACTTAGGCAGAATCATCACGGTAATCATGAAGGTAACGATACTCAAGGTCCCCATAATCTCCTTCATTCCGGAGAGACACAACTCACCCCTCGGGGACCAAACACACGCTCAGGAGCCTGAGCTGCTCCAAGTGGCCTACACCACACCATCTTCCTGAAAACATAAAGCACCAGTCAGCTCCATATGGAAGTGTGGGAAAGCCTCTGCTCTTAGGCCTTTGCTTTCAGTGAGGTCACAGTGCTGCCTTCAGGATGTTTTCAGCCTTTGAGACAGGATTGGAACTCTCTCGTGCAATGAGATATTCCCATGCAACAAAACGCATTCCTTGCCAAGAACTGGGTCCCTGACGCGGTCCGGACTCCACACGGGCCACAGCACCACACTCACGCACACACACTCCCCCCAACAACCGGGGAGAGGTACAACCCTATGCAATGAAAGACCGTTTGCTCAAGACCTCATTTCCCAAGGAGGCTGAGAGAGGAGCACTGCCTGCTCCAGTACACACGCACTGGTTTCTAGGGACCCGGTGGGCTCCCAGTCACTTCTCCCTCGTGCTGCCTGGTGAGTCCCTGAGGAGACGCGATTGCCAAGGACTGAAACTCTTGAAACACGGAACGAATGCAAGACAGGAGGCGCTCCACGGAAACGGGAAGCACCACGCCCCACGGAGAGGAAGAACAAAACCCACCAGTCTGCCTTGGACAAGGAGCTTTTCCATCCACCTTCGTCGCCAGAGTGCGAAGAAGACGTTCCCACCCAACGTGTCCCAAAGAGATGACTTTGGACTCCATCCACAACACCCAGTTCTCTTCAGCACACATCTCCCATGAGGAAAGAGTCTGGACCACCCTCGAAAACACACAAGCGCCACTGATTCCTGGCTCCCGGGCTCCCACTTCATTGATGGAATGCACATTGCCTTCAGAGATGAAGAGCTCAACAGGGAGTTGCACTTGCCCTCATCCAGACTCCTACCCCCTAGTCCCATTGACTCCCACGAGAGAGGACCCCCTTTCGCCACAAGCGGGGTGAGATCTCCCCCTCCCCATCAGAGGGTGCAACTCTGCCACCAGGGGCGGGGCGGGGCGCGGCGCGGCGGGCTGGGCAGGGCAGGAGAGCAGGTGCGGAGGGGGGAGGCAGGAGGCCTGTGTTCACCTGCTGCTTCCACTCTCAATCCCTTCAACACCGTCCCCTGCTGGCCTCCAGCAACTCAGGCCCACCACCCTGACTCTCCCTGGAATGTTTCTCTGGAGTCTCAGGTCCCTTGTACTTCATTTTCACAGGCAGGAATGATTCCTCCTGCTCATGGCTGCCACTTCCCTGGCCCTGCCTTGACACTTGCCCACAGCCGCCGGTCCACGCTTTCCTTCCTTCCTTCCTCCCTTCGTTCGTCCCTTCGTTCCTTCCCACCTCCACCCGCCAAACACCAACCCAGTCAGACCTCCATGGGCACTCAGGGCACCCCCCCTCTCGACCTGAGCCACTCACCACCGCCTGAGCCTAACCCCCTACTCGATCTGGGGCCCTCCTCTTCCAGGGAACCAGGGTCCAACCCAGAAAGCCCACTCCTGAGGCGTCCAGACCGCAGCCGCAAAGGAGCCCAAGAAGAAGCCCGGAGCCCCAGGGCGGGGGGAGGGTTCTCATGGGAGGGGAAGACAGAGAGGGGCAGAGGGGAAGGCCACGTGCGACCTCGTCGCTAGGGACCTTACCTTGGCAGCACCGCGACTGAGGCAGGTCCTGGAGGGAGGCTGTGTGTCTCAGCTGCTCCACCTTTAGGCTTCTCCCAGATGGACTTTCAAGGGCGCCGGGGGGGCATCGCATCGCGCTCTGCCCCAGCCAGTGCTGGCACTCCACCAGCGCGGCCAAAGCCCGAGGCGCCCGGGAAGCGCGTCCCGCGCCCTGGCCTCTGGCTCCAGGAGCAGCAGGAGCAGCAGGGCCGCCACCCTCCGAGGCTGGAGGCTCATGGCTCCCAGTCTTCTCCACGCGGGGCCCCGCCTGCGCTCCCGCCAGCGCTCCCGCGAGCGCTACCGCTACCCCTACCGCCAAAGCCATGGCTGCCGGGTCGCAGGCGCCAGGCAGCAGCATGTCCCAGGTCGGGGGCTGAGGTGGGCGTCCGTCCCTGGCTGGCCCAGACACTTGGGGGCTTGGGGCGGCAGGCGGGCTGGGAGCCAACTCACGGCACGGCTGCAGCCTCAGCTGTGTCCCTCACCGGGCTCCGGCCCTGGCCCACGCGCATGCGCGCGCTCGAGCGCGCGCTCCCGCACACCTGCTTGGGCCCAGGATCCAAGCCGCCCCATCCCCCACCCCACCCCCACCGCCACCCCCCCACAGGGGGCACAGCTCCTGGGCACCAGGGTCTGCACCACCGCACCTCCCTGTGCCCACCAGATGCTCTGACCGACTGCCCGCCAGCCTGACAGCCGCGAGCCAGGCAGAGGGCTCCAGACACCAGGCCAGTGGGACAGGGACCGGCAGGTGTCTCCTCCCAAGGTGGACACCTCCCTGTCACCCCTCAAGAGACCCAGGAACCTTTTGCATTGCTGGTTTCCCAGGGACGTGGCTGCACGTGAACCCAGTGATCCCTCTTGCATCCTAGGCCTCTGTGTTTCTTCTTCACTCTGCCTCCCATTCCCGCCAACCGTGGCCATCTACAGCCGTGCACCCTCCTCGCTCGTCACCCGTGACCGCAAGGGCAGCCCTAAGGGACAGGGAGACACGCTGGGCACACGAGACTCCTTCCACCTCCCTTCTCCTTGAAAGGCCGGTGCTTTTCAGCTCTGCATGCCCTTCCCATGGCCCTACCTGGACCGCACCACCAGCGGTCCCACCCTCAAGTCCACCCTGCCACCGCTGACTGTGGCACGTCCTTCAACTCTGTGGAACCGCCTGTCCACCTCCACTACCTCCCAACCCCCGTGTTTTCTTCACAGTGTGCCTCAGATCCCAACTCCTCCGTGCCATTTTTCTTTTCTTGGGTTTCCATTGCTTCTCAACGTTTCTTTCTTTTGGTGAGAGAGAGAGAGAGAGAGAGAGAGAGGCCATCACCCATGCGATTGTGCAGCAAGCATCGACTGAACGTGCAAGGCGTACCAGACCCTGCTCTGGAGGGCCAGTGTGCAGAGGTGGGCAAGGAAACGTATGCCTGAGGATTCAAGGGGAGCCACAGGACTACCGTCCAGGGTGAGGAGGAGTAGAGAGACCAAGCAGTGAAGGCTTTCTACGAAACGAGCATCGAGGGCACGAACCTACGCAGCCCTGGAAGGAGAGCAGGGGGTCACGGCCAGATGGATCATCGAAGGCCAGTCCCAATGGGCAGCCTTCATCACGTGTCCTCACCTGAGGACTTGCAAAGAGGCACGCCCAGACTGGACCTGGTAGAAACAGGACTTACAGCAAAAGCACAAGACTGCTCTGTGGACTTCATGGTCATGGGAAGGACACCATCCCACAAGCCCCACCAAGGGACTCTGGACTCTGGGGACTTGGCCTTACTGTGTACCATCAGGACCTGTCAGGACTCTTTCAAGTGCACAAGGGAAGAGCAAACTAAGCCACAAACCTAGGAGAACAGAGATGCAAAACCTTTCTCCCCCCAGGGGCAACGTCAATGATCGCATGCTATACAAATGCAAATGACCTCTGCTAGCATTAGAAAGGTCACCAGTTTTCCGCCTCTTTATCAGTCTCATACCACAAGTGCACCAGGGTTCCATTGGCTCCACAGGGACCATTTGCCTGCATTCTCCGTGGGAGCAGCTTCCTATCCTACCAGAACCCTCACGTGTGTCTCCCTGTCATGGCACGTACTGATACATACGAGAATGACGTTTCCCTTTCGTTTTGAACTTTGTGCTGATGCCTCCCTCCTGGCTCCGCGTCTCCACCCAGAAGACCGTTTGGCTCAGTTTACATGGTGTGTGTGTGTGTGTGTGTGTCTGTGTGTGTGTGTGTGCGCGCGCGAGTGTGTGTGCATATACGTATATATACACATTCACGAATACGTGTACGTATATGTTGACACGTATGCGTATGTACACAGGTATCCCTATGGACACACAGGTAGCTAGATGTATATATAAATGTAGCTGTTTTTTCTTTTGAAAATACACACTGAAAACTCTGTGGGCCGCTTGGATGACTCAGCTGGGTAATGGTCCGACTTCGGGTCACGTCAGGCTCTCAGGGTTCCTGAGCTGAGTCACGCCTAGTGCTCCGTGCTGACAGCTCAGAGCCTGGAACCTGATTCCCTTCTGGGTTTCCTCTCTCTCTCCCTGCCCCTCCCTCGCTTGTGCTCTCTCTGTCTCTCTCGCTTTCTCTCAGAGGTGAACGTTAAAAAAGAAACCATAGCATGTGGCTCTGGATCTCGCCTCACGTCACGATCTCACAGTTTGTGAGGCTGAGCCTCCACAAGGAGCCCCACCTCAAGATGGGCGCCAACGATGCGGAGCCCGCTGGCCCTCCTCTCTCTCTCCCTCCCTGTCTGCCCTATCCCTGCTCACAGGCACACGTGCATGCGTCCACTCTCTCTCTGTCTCTCAGAATGAATGAAAGAAACAAAGAACCTCAAATGAGAACACTAAAGGAACACCGTCGAGTTCATGACTACAGCGAATGAATGGCTGTGCCCGTGGCCAGCACCTGCCCTGGGGAACGTTCTATTTCCTATTTGTTCATGTGTCTTCACTCTGGAGACACAGGGAGCCAGAGAGCAAGCCGGCAAGCCGGTGACCGCCAGTGGGGGAGGGGCAGAGAAGCAGAGACAGACACACGCAGAATCTGAAAACAGGCTCCAGGGCCTGAGCTGTGGGCACAGAGCCCAGCCCAGGGCTGGAACTCAGGAACCGCGAGGGCGTGACATGAGCCCAAGTCGGAAGCTCAACCCACTGAACCACCCAGGTGCCCGGGGAAGGTTCCATTCAGGAGTCCACTCTACCCATCCCCGCCCATTTCCGCAAGGTCAGAGCCCTTACGACACATACCAGCAGGAAGGATGCTCTACAACTGTCCACAACCTGCCCTCTGTCTACCAAAGAGGCTGCCCTGACGATACCTAGCAAACAGGGCGCTCCGATCAAAAGGCCCATGGATAAAGGTCATGCCTGCCTACCCTCAGGGCCTGGTGACTCCCCAGGTTCCCCTTGCGGCGCACTCTGTACCACTGGAAACGTCGTGGCTTTGGGTTCCAAGGTGCCCTGCAGGTGAGCACAGGCCAACGGGAACGACCTCACCGCAGCTACCTACCAGGAGACAGCTTCGCACCCTTCACCCTTCCTGCAGGCCCTGTGCTCAGGGTCTGGGACCAGCCAGGGCGCGGGTCACAAGCAGAGAACGTTAGCATTTGAGGACGCAGAAACGGCCTCGGTGTTCCCTACTCGGGGACCACGTTCACCACCTGGGCGCCTGCGACACTGGCAACTGGCACACAGGGCGACGGGGAGTGTGGACCGCATGAAATGAGGGCCCTCGGCCGCTTCTCCTGCAATTCAGAGGGGGAACTCGCAAAGGTCCCCTCAGTCACCAGCTCCCAAGAAGCCCCCCTGCGGAAGGGATGGTGCCATCAACAGCCTGTTCCTCCTTCCAGCCCTGCCTGGGTTTCAGGGGCACCACAGCACCGGCGGGGGGGGGGGGCGGGGGGGTGTCCTAGGAAGGTCCCGCTGACCCATGCCCCCCGCTGTGCCGCCACCCTCACTAAGAGCCCCGCATGTCACTCTCCAAAGTGTCTCAGGCTGGATGTGCAATGATAGGGTTCCCCGCAGAGAGCGTGACTCAGGCCCTAGAGCCTATTTTGCTGGATTCCCCGTTTGAGGGCACACGCACGTCTCCAAGCCCACCTCTGCTCGCAGGACAGGCACGCTAGGTGCAAATGCTTTCCCTGCCTCTCGACAGGCAGCATTGGGAAAGCCAGCGGTGCAGCACGCTCATGTGGAGGCCGACTGCCTGCCTTCATGCCTCGAGTCCTCCCGCTTCACAGCAGTGAACCCCGGCACACATTCTTTCACATCTTCCCTTGGAAATACGAACGGGGACGAGAGTCCTTGCCGAGGTACTCTGTGTCGTCTGCATAGATCTCTCAAGTGCTCAGAACAGTGCCTGGAACAGGCTAAGCCCTCTACCAAGGTGGGGTAAGACCAAGGAAAACAAACACGCATAGGCAGTCCCCTCCCTCGTGGCCAGCACCTAGGCAACTGCTGGGGATGGTGAGGCAGGGGAGGGATCCCTTCCTTCCCCCGACGGTGTCCGGCTCCCCCTCCCTCCTCAGGACTTCCCGTTGGCATCAACAAAACCTCCCTGCCTGATTCTGGGTGGAGCCGGCTAGGAACCCAGTGCCTCAGGGAGAGGCCCTCGCACATCTCCCTGGATACTTGCACGGGCTTCAGGTCAACAGACTCTGCCTCCTCACCTATATGGCAACAGGGACTGCACACCCGTGGAGCCGCTTCGGGACTTGCAAAGCATCAAAGGTGTTCGGACCACAACCAAGTTTCGAGGCCACGCACGGCGACTATTTTACCAAGGAAACCTCTCACATGGCGAGCTCATGGATCAATATCCATGCGATGACTTAGGCAGAATCATCACGGTAATCATGAAGGTAACGATACTCAAGGTCCCTATATTCTCCTTCATTCCGGAGAGACACAACTCACCCCTCGGGGACCAAACACACGCTTAGGAGCCTGAGCTGCTCCAAGTGGCCTACACCACACCATCTTCCTGAAAACATAAAGCACCAGTCAGCTCCATATGGAAGTGTGGGAAAGCCTCTGCTCTTAGGCCTTTGCTTTCAGTGAGGTCACAGTGCTGCCTTCAGGATGTTTTCAGCCTTTGAGACAGGATTGGAACTCTCTCGTGCAATGAGATATTCCCATGCAACAAAACGCATTCCTTGCCAAGAACTGGGTCCCTGACGCGGTCCGGACTCCACACGGGCCACAGCACCACACTCACGCACACACACTCCCCCCAACAACCGGGGAGAGGTACAACCCATGCAATGAAAGACCGTTTGCTCAAGACCTCATTTCCCAAGGAGGCTGAGAGAGGAGCACTGCCTGCTCCAGTACACACGCACTGGTTTCTAGGGACCCGGTGGGCTCCCAGTCACTTCTCCCTCGTGCTGCCTGGTGAGTCCCTGAGGAGACGCGATTGCCAAGGACTGAAACTCTTGAAACACGGAACGAATGCAAGACAGGAGGCGCTCCACGGAAACGGGAAGCACCACGCCCCACGGAGAGGAAGAACAAAACCCACCAGTCTGCCTTGGACAAGGAGCTTTTCCATCCACCTTCGTCGCCAGAGTGCGAAGAAGACGTTCCCACCCAACGTGTCCCAAAGAGATGACTTTGGACTCCATCCACAACACCCAGTTCTCTTCAGCACACATCTCCCATCAGGAAAGAGTCTGGACCACCCTCGAAAACACACAAGCGCCACTGATTCCTGGCTCCCGGGCTCCCACTTCATTGATGGAATGCACATTGCCTTCAGAGATGAAGAGCTCAACAGGGAGTTGCACTTGCCCTCATCCAGACTCCTACCCCCTAGTCCCATTGACTCCCACGAGAGAGGACCCCCTTTCGCCACAAGCGGGGTGAGATCTCCCCCTCCCCATCAGAGGGTGCAACTCTGCCACCAGGGGCGGGGCGGGGCGCGGCGCGGCGGGCTGGGCAGGGCAGGAGAGCAGGTGCGGAGGGGGGAGGCAGGAGGCCTGTGTTCACCTGCTGCTTCCACTCTCAATCCCTTCAACACCGTCCCCTGCTGGCCTCCAGCAACTCAGGCCCACCACCCTGACTCTCCCTGGAATGTTTCTCTGGAGTCTCAGGTCCCTTGTACTTCATTTTCACAGGCAGGAATGATTCCTCCTGCTCATGGCTGCCACTTCCCTGGCCCTGCCTTGACACTTGCCCACAGCCGCCGGTCCACGCTTTCCTTCCTTCCTTCCTCCCTTCGTTCGTCCATTCGTTCCTTCCCACCTCCACCCGCCAAACACCAACCCAGTGAGACCTCCATGGGCACTCAGGGCACCCCCCCTCTCGACCTGAGCCACTCACCACCGCCTGAGCCTAACCCCCTACTCGATCTGGGGCCCTCCTCTTCCAGGGAACCAGGGTCCAACCCAGAAAGCCCACTCCTGAGGCGTCCAGACCGCAGCCGCAAAGGAGCCCAAGAAGAAGCCCGGAGCCCCAGGGCGGGGGGAGGGTTCTCATGGGAGGGGAAGACAGAGAGGGGCAGAGGGGAAGGCCACGTGCGACCTCGTCGCTAGGGACCTTACCTTGGCAGCACCGCGACTGAGGCAGGTCCTGGAGGGAGGCTGTGTGTCTCAGCTGCTCCACCTTTAGGCTTCTCCCAGATGGACTTTCAAGGGCGCCGGGGGAGGGGGGGCATCGCATCGCGCTCTGCCCCAGCCAGTGCTGGCACTCCACCAGCGCGGCCAAAGACCGAGGCGCCCGGGAAGCGCGTCCCGCGCCCTGGCCTCTGGCTCCAGGAGCAGCAGGAGCAGCAGGGCCGCCACCCTCCGAGGCTGGAGGCTCATGGCTCCCAGTCTTCTCCACGCGGGGCCCCGCCTGCGCTCCCGCCAGCGCTCCCGCGAGCGCTACCGCTACCCCTACCGCCAAAGCCATGGCTGCCGGGTCGCAGGCGCCAGACAGCAGCATGTCCCAGGTCGGGGGCTGAGGTGGGCGTCCGTCCCTGGCTGGCCCAGACACTTGGGGGCTTGGGGCGGCAGGCGGGCTGGGAGCCAACTCACGGCACGGCTGCAGCCTCAGCTGTGTCCCTCACCGGGCTCCGGCCCTGGCCCACGCGCATGCGCGCGCTCGAGCGCGCGCTCCCGCACACCTGCTTGGGCCCAGGATCCAAGCCGCTCCATCCCCCACCCCACTCCCACCGCCACCCCCCCACAGGGGGCACAGCTCCTGGGCACCAGGGTCTGCACCACCGCACCTCCCTGTGCCCACCAGATGCTCTGACCGACTGCCCGCCAGCCTGACAGCCGCGAGCCAGGCAGAGGGCTCCAGAGACCACGCCAGTGGGACAGGGACCGGCAGGTGTCTCCTCCCAAGGTGGACACCTCCCTGTCACCCCTCAAGAGACCCAGGAACCTTTTGCATTGCTGGTTTCCCAGGGACGTGGCTGCACGTGAACCCAGTGATCCCTCTTGCATCCTAGGCCTCTGTGTTTCTTCTTCACTCCGCCTCCCATTCCCGCCAACCGTGGCCATCTACAGCCGTGCACCCTCCTCGCTCGTCACCCGTGACCGCAAGGGCAGCCCTAAGGGACAGGGAGACACGCTGGGCACACGAGACTCCTTCCACCTCCCTTCTCCTTGAAAGGCTGTTGCTTTTCAGCTCTGCATGCCCTTCCCATGGCCCTACCTGGACCGCACCACCAGCGGTCCCACCCTCAAGTCCACCCTGCCACCGCTGACTGTGGCACGTCCTTCAACTCTGTGGAACCGCCTGTCCACCTCCACTACCTCCCAACCCCCGTGTTTTCTTCACAGTGTGCCTCAGATCCCAACTCCTCCGTGCCATTTTTCTTTTCTTGGGTTTCCATTGCTTCTCAACGTTTCTTTCTTTTGGTGAGAGAGAGAGGGAGAGAGAGAGCGAGAGAGGCCATCACCCATGCGATTGTGCAGCAAGCATCGACTGAACGTGCAAGGCGTACCAGACCCTGCTCTGGAGGGCCAGTGTGCAGAGGTGGGCAAGGAAACGTATGCCTGAGGATTCAAGGGGAGCCACAGGACTACCGTCCAGGGTGAGGAGGAGTAGAGAGACCAAGCAGTGAAGGCTTTCTACGAAACGAGCATCGAGGGCACGAACCTACGCAGCCCTGGAAGGAGAGCAGGGGGTCACGGCCAGATGGATCATCGAAGGCCAGTCCCAATGGGCAGCCTTCATCACGTGTCCTCACCTGAGGACTTGCAAAGAGGCACGCCCAGACTGGACCTGGTAGAAACAGGACTTACAGCAAAAGCACAAGACTGCTCTGTGGACTTCATGGTCATGGGAAGGACACCATCCCACAAGCCCCACCAAGGGACTCTGGACTCTGGGGACTTGGCCTTACTGTGTACCATCAGGACCTGTCAGGACTCTTTCAAGTGCACAAGGGAAGAGCAAACTAAGCCACAAACCTAGGAGAACAGAGATGCAAAACCTTTCTCCCCCCAGGGGCAACGTCAATGATCGCATGCTATACAAATGCAAATGACCTCTGCTAGCATTAGAAAGGTCACCAGTTTTCCGCCTCTTTATCAGTCTCATACCACAAGTGCACCAGGGTTCCATTGGCTCCACAGGGACCATTTGCCTGCATTCTCCGTGGGAGCAGCTTCCTATCCTACCAGAACCCTCACGTGTGTCTCCCTGTCATGGCACGTACTGATACATACGAGAATGACGTTTCCCTTTCGTTTTGAACTTTGTGCTGATGCCTCCCTCCTGGCTCCGCGTCTCCACCCAGAAGACCGTTTGGCTCAGTTTACATAGTGTGTGTGTGTGTGTGTGTGTGCATATACGTATATATACACATACACGAATACGTGTACGTATATGTAGGCACGTATGCGTATGTACACAGGTATCCCTATGGACACACAGGTAGCTAGATGTATATATAAATGTAGCTGTTTTTTCTTTTGAAAATACACACTGAAAACTCTGTGGGCCGCTTGGATGACTCAGCTGGGTAATGGTCCGACTTCGGGTCACGTCAGGCTCTCAGGGTTCCTGAGCTGAGTCACGCCTAGTGCTCCGTGCTGACAGCTCAGAGCCTGGAACCTGATTCCCTTCTGGGTTTCCTCTCTCTCTCCCTGCCCCTCCCTCGCTTGTGCTCTCTCTGTCTCTCTCGCTTTCTCTCAGAGGTGAACGTTAAAAAAGAAACCAAAGCATGTGGCTCTGGATCTCGCCTCACGTCACGATCTCACAGTTTGTGAGGCTGAGCCTCCACAAGGAGCCCCACCTCAAGATGGGCGCCAACGATGCGGAGCCCGCTGGCCCTCCTCTCTCTCTCCCTCCCTGTCTGCCCTATCCCTGCTCACAGGCACACGTGCATGCGTCCACTCTCTCTCTGTCTCTCAGAATGAATGAAAGAAACAAAGAACCTCAAATGAGAACACTAAAGGAACACCGTCGAGTTCATGACTACAGCGAATGAATGGCTGTGCCCGTGGCCAGCACCTGCCCTGGGGAACGTTCTATTTCCTATTTGTTCATGTGTCTTCACTCTGGAGACACAGGGAGCCAGAGAGCAAGCCGGCAAGCCGGTAAGCCGGTGACCGCCAGTGGGGGAGGGGCAGAGAAGCAGAGACAGACACACGCAGAATCTGAAAACAGGCTCCAGGGCCTGAGCTGTGGGCACAGAGCCCAGCGCAGGGCTGGAACTCAGGAACCGCGAGGGCGTGACCTGAGCCCAAGTCGGAAGCTCAACCCACTGAACCACCCAGGCGCCCGGGGAAGGTTCCATTCAGGAGTCCACTCTACCCATCCCCGCCCATTTCCGCAAGGTCAGAGCCCTTACGACACATACCACCAGGAAGGATGCTCTACAACTGTCCACAACCTGCCCTCTGTCTACCAAAGAGGCTGCCCTGACGATACCTACCAAACAGGGCGCTCCGATCAAAAGGCCCATGGATAAAGGTCATGCCTGCCTACCCTCAGGGCCTGGTGACTCCCCAGGTTCCCCTTGCGGCGCACTCTGTACCACTGGAAACGTCGTGGCTTTGGGTTCCAAGGTGCCCTGCAGGTGAGCACAGGCCAACGGGAACGACCTCACCGCAGCTACCTACCAGGAGACAGCTTCGCACCCTTCACCCTTCCTGCAGGCCCTGTGCTCAGGGTCTGGGACCAGCCAGGGCGCGGGTCACAAGCAGAGAACGTTAGCATTTGAGGACGCAGAAACGGCCTCGGTGTTCCCTACTCGGGGACCACGTTCACCACCTGGGCGCCTGCGACACTGGCAACTGGCACACAGGGCGACGGGGAGTGTGGACCGCATGAAATGAGGGCCCTCGGCCGCTTCTCCTGCAATTCAGAGGGGGAACTCGCAAAGGTCCCCTCAGTCACCAGCTCCCAAGAAGCCTCCCTGCGGAAGGGATGGTGCCATCAACAGCCTGTTCCTCCTTCCAGCCCTGCCTGGGTTTCAGGGGCACCACAGCACCGGCGGGGGGGGGGGCGGGGGGGTGTCCTAGGAAGGTCCCGCTGACCCATGCCCCCCGCTGTGCCGCCACCCTCACTAAGAGCCCCGTATGTCACTCTCCAAAGTGTCTCAGGCTGGATGTGCAATGATAGGGTTCCCCGCAGAGAGCGTGACTCAGGCCCTAGAGCCTATTTTGCTGGATTCCCCGTTTGAGGGCACACGCACGTCTCCAAGCCCACCTCTGCTCGCAGGACAGGCACGCTAGGTGCAAATGCTTTCCCTGCCTCTCGACAGGCAGCAGTGGGAAAGCCAGCGGTGCAGCACGCTCATGTGGAGGCCGACTGCCTGCCTTCATGCCTCGAGTCCTCCCGCTTCACAGCAGTGAACCCCGGCACACATTCTTTCACATCTTCCCTTGGAAATACGAACGGGGACGAGAGTCCTTGCCGAGGTACTCTGTGTCGTCTGCATAGATCTCTCAAGTGCTCAGAACAGTGCCTGGAACAGGCTAAGCCCTCTACCAAGGTGGGGTAAGACCAAGGAAAACAAACACGCATAGGCAGTCCCCTCCCTCGTGGCCAGCACCTAGGCAACTGCTGGGGATGGTGAGGCAGGGGAGGGATCCCTTCCTTCCCCCGACGGTGTCCGGCTCCCCCTCCCTCCTCAGGACTTCCCGCTGGCATCAACAAAACCTCCCTGCCTGATTCTGGGTGGAGCCGGCTAGGAACCCAGTGCCTCAGGGAGAGGCCCTCGCACATCTCCCTGGATACTTGCACGGGCTTCAGGTCAACAGACTCTGCCTCCTCACCTATATGGCAACAGGGACTGCACACCCGTGGAGCCGCTTCGGGACTTGCAAAGCATCAAAGGTGTTCGGACCACAACCAAGTTTCGAGGCCACGCACGGCGACTATGTTACCAAGGAAACCTCTCACATGGCGAGCTCATGGATCAATATCCATGCGATGACTTAGGCAGAATCATCACGGTAATCATGAAGGTAACGATACTCAAGGTCCCCATAATCTCCTTCATTCCGGAGAGACACAACTCACCCCTCGGGGACCAAACACACGCTCAGGAGCCTGAGCTGCTCCAAGTGGCCTACACCACACCATCTTCCTGAAAACATAAAGCACCAGTCAGCTCCATATGGAAGTGTGGGAAAGCCTCTGCTCTTAGGCCTTTGCTTTCAGTGAGGTCACAGTGCTGCCTTCAGGATGTTTTCAGCCTTTGAGACAGGATTGGAACTCTCTCGTGCAATGAGATATTCCCATGCAACAAAACGCATTCCTTGCCAAGAACTGGGTCCCTGACGCGGTCCGGACTCCACACGGGCCACAGCACCACACTCACGCACACACACTCCCCCCAACAACCGGGGAGAGGTACAACCCTATGCAATGAAAGACCGTTTGCTCAAGACCTCATTTCCCAAGGAGGCTGAGAGAGGAGCACTGCCTGCTCCAGTACACACGCACTGGTTTCTAGGGACCCGGTGGGCTCCCAGTCACTTCTCCCTCGTGCTGCCTGGTGAGTCCCTGAGGAGACGCGATTGCCAAGGACTGAAACTCTTGAAACACGGAACGAATGCAAGACAGGAGGCGCTCCACGGAAACGGGAAGCACCACGCCCCACGGAGAGGAAGAACAAAACCCACCAGTCTGCCTTGGACAAGGAGCTTTTCCATCCACCTTCGTCGCCAGAGTGCGAAGAAGACGTTCCCACCCAACGTGTCCCAAAGAGATGACTTTGGACTCCATCCACAACACCCAGTTCTCTTCAGCACACATCTCCCATGAGGAAAGAGTCTGGACCACCCTCGAAAACACACAAGCGCCACTGATTCCTGGCTCCCGGGCTCCCACTTCATTGATGGAATGCACATTGCCTTCAGAGATGAAGAGCTCAACAGGGAGTTGCACTTGCCCTCATCCAGACTCCTACCCCCTAGTCCCATTGACTCCCACGAGAGAGGACCCCCTTTCGCCACAAGCGGGGTGAGATCTCCCCCTCCCCATCAGAGGGTGCAACTCTGCCACCAGGGGCGGGGCGGGGCGCGGCGCGGCGGGCTGGGCAGGGCAGGAGAGCAGGTGCGGAGGGGGGAGGCAGGAGGCCTGTGTTCACCTGCTGCTTCCACTCTCAATCCCTTCAACACCGTCCCCTGCTGGCCTCCAGCAACTCAGGCCCACCACCCTGACTCTCCCTGGAATGTTTCTCTGGAGTCTCAGGTCCCTTGTACTTCATTTTCACAGGCAGGAATGATTCCTCCTGCTCATGGCTGCCACTTCCCTGGCCCTGCCTTGACACTTGCCCACAGCCGCCGGTCCACGCTTTCCTTCCTTCCTTCCTCCCTTCGTTCGTCCCTTCGTTCCTTCCCACCTCCACCCGCCAAACACCAACCCAGTCAGACCTCCATGGGCACTCAGGGCACCCCCCCTCTCGACCTGAGCCACTCACCACCGCCTGAGCCTAACCCCCTACTCGATCTGGGGCCCTCCTCTTCCAGGGAACCAGGGTCCAACCCAGAAAGCCCACTCCTGAGGCGTCCAGACCGCAGCCGCAAAGGAGCCCAAGAAGAAGCCCGGAGCCCCAGGGCGGGGGGAGGGTTCTCATGGGAGGGGAAGACAGAGAGGGGCAGAGGGGAAGGCCACGTGCGACCTCGTCGCTAGGGACCTTACCTTGGCAGCACCGCGACTGAGGCAGGTCCTGGAGGGAGGCTGTGTGTCTCAGCTGCTCCACCTTTAGGCTTCTCCCAGATGGACTTTCAAGGGCGCCGGGGGGGCATCGCATCGCGCTCTGCCCCAGCCAGTGCTGGCACTCCACCAGCGCGGCCAAAGCCCGAGGCGCCCGGGAAGCGCGTCCCGCGCCCTGGCCTCTGGCTCCAGGAGCAGCAGGAGCAGCAGGGCCGCCACCCTCCGAGGCTGGAGGCTCATGGCTCCCAGTCTTCTCCACGCGGGGCCCCGCCTGCGCTCCCGCCAGCGCTCCCGCGAGCGCTACCGCTACCCCTACCGCCAAAGCCATGGCTGCCGGGTCGCAGGCGCCAGGCAGCAGCATGTCCCAGGTCGGGGGCTGAGGTGGGCGTCCGTCCCTGGCTGGCCCAGACACTTGGGGGCTTGGGGCGGCAGGCGGGCTGGGAGCCAACTCACGGCACGGCTGCAGCCTCAGCTGTGTCCCTCACCGGGCTCCGGCCCTGGCCCACGCGCATGCGCGCGCTCGAGCGCGCGCTCCCGCACACCTGCTTGGGCCCAGGATCCAAGCCGCCCCATCCCCCACCCCACCCCCACCGCCACCCCCCCACAGGGGGCACAGCTCCTGGGCACCAGGGTCTGCACCACCGCACCTCCCTGTGCCCACCAGATGCTCTGACCGACTGCCCGCCAGCCTGACAGCCGCGAGCCAGGCAGAGGGCTCCAGACACCAGGCCAGTGGGACAGGGACCGGCAGGTGTCTCCTCCCAAGGTGGACACCTCCCTGTCACCCCTCAAGAGACCCAGGAACCTTTTGCATTGCTGGTTTCCCAGGGACGTGGCTGCACGTGAACCCAGTGATCCCTCTTGCATCCTAGGCCTCTGTGTTTCTTCTTCACTCTGCCTCCCATTCCCGCCAACCGTGGCCATCTACAGCCGTGCACCCTCCTCGCTCGTCACCCGTGACCGCAAGGGCAGCCCTAAGGGACAGGGAGACACGCTGGGCACACGAGACTCCTTCCACCTCCCTTCTCCTTGAAAGGCCGGTGCTTTTCAGCTCTGCATGCCCTTCCCATGGCCCTACCTGGACCGCACCACCAGCGGTCCCACCCTCAAGTCCACCCTGCCACCGCTGACTGTGGCACGTCCTTCAACTCTGTGGAACCGCCTGTCCACCTCCACTACCTCCCAACCCCCGTGTTTTCTTCACAGTGTGCCTCAGATCCCAACTCCTCCGTGCCATTTTTCTTTTCTTGGGTTTCCATTGCTTCTCAACGTTTCTTTCTTTTGGTGAGAGAGAGAGAGAGAGAGAGAGAGAGAGAGGCCATCACCCATGCGATTGTGCAGCAAGCATCGACTGAACGTGCAAGGCGTACCAGACCCTGCTCTGGAGGGCCAGTGTGCAGAGGTGGGCAAGGAAACGTATGCCTGAGGATTCAAGGGGAGCCACAGGACTACCGTCCAGGGTGAGGAGGAGTAGAGAGACCAAGCAGTGAAGGCTTTCTACGAAACGAGCATCGAGGGCACGAACCTACGCAGCCCTGGAAGGAGAGCAGGGGGTCACGGCCAGATGGATCATCGAAGGCCAGTCCCAATGGGCAGCCTTCATCACGTGTCCTCACCTGAGGACTTGCAAAGAGGCACGCCCAGACTGGACCTGGTAGAAACAGGACTTACAGCAAAAGCACAAGACTGTTCTGTGGACTTCATGGTCATGGGAAGGACACCATCCCACAAGCCCCACCAAGGGACTCTGGACTCTGGGGACTTGGCCTTACTGTGTACCATCAGGACCTGTCAGGACTCTTTCAAGTGCACAAGGGAAGAGCAAACTAAGCCACAAACCTAGGAGAACAGAGATGCAAAACCTTTCTCCCCCCAGGGGCAACGTCAATGATCACATGCTATACAAATGCAAATGACCTCTGCTAGCATTAGAAAGGTCACCAGTTTTCCGCCTCTTTATCAGTCTCATACCACAAGTGCACCAGGGTTCCATTGGCTCCACAGGGACCATTTGCCTGCATTCTCCGTGGGAGCAGCTTCCTATCCTACCAGAACCCTCGCGTGTGTCTCCCTGTCATGGCACATACTGATACATACGAGAATGACGTTTCCCTTTCGTTTTGAACTTTGTGCTGATGCCTCCCTCCTGGCTCCGCGTCTCCACCCAGAAGACCGTTTGGCTCAGTTTACATGGTGTGTGTGTGTGTGTGTGTGCATATACGTATATATACACATACACGAATACGTGTACGTATATGTAGACACGTATGCGTATGTACACAGGTATCCCTATGGACACACAGGTAGCTAGATGTATATATAAATGTAGCTGTTTTTTCTTTTGAAAATACACACTGAAAACTCTGTGGGCCGCTTGGATGACTCAGCTGGGTAATGGTCCGACTTCGGGTCACGTCAGGCTCTCAGGGTTCCTGAGCTGAGTCACGCCTAGTGCTCCGTGCTGACAGCTCAGAGCCTGGAACCTGATTCCCTTCTGGGTTTCCTCTCTCTCTCCCTGCCCCTCCCTCGCTTGTGCTCTCTCTGTCTCTCTCGCTTTCTCTCAGAGGTGAACGTTAAAAAAGAAACCAAAGCATGTGGCTCTGGATCTCGCCTCACGTCACGATCTCACAGTTTGTGAGGCTGAGCCTCCACAAGGAGCCCCACCTCAAGATGGGCGCCAACGATGCGGAGCCCGCTGGCCCTCCTCTCTCTCTCCCTCCCTGTCTGCCCTATCCCTGCTCACAGGCACACGTGCATGCGTCCACTCTCTCTCTGTCTCTCAGAATGAATGAAAGAAACAAAGAACCTCAAATGAGAACACTAAAGGAACACCGTCGAGTTCATGACTACAGCGAATGAATGGCTGTGCCCGTGGCCAGCACCTGCCCTGGGGAACGTTCTATTTCCTATTTGTTCATGTGTCTTCACTCTGGAGACACAGGGAGCCAGAGAGCAAGCCGGCAAGCCGGTGACCGCCAGTGGGGGAGGGGCAGAGAAGCAGAGACAGACACACGCAGAATCTGAAAACAGGCTCCAGGGCCTGAGCTGTGGGCACAGAGCCCAGCGCAGGGCTGGAACTCAGGAACCGCGAGGGCGTGACCTGAGCCCAAGTCGGAAGCTCAACCCACTGAACCACCCAGGCGCCCGGGGAAGGTTCCATTCAGGAGTCCACTCTACCCATCCCCGCCCATTTCCGCAAGGTCAGAGCCCTTACGACACATACCACCAGGAAGGATGCTCTACAACTGTCCACAACCTGCCCTCTGTCTACCAAAGAGGCTGCCCTGACGATACCTACCAAACAGGGCGCTCCGATCAAAAGGCCCATGGATAAAGGTCATGCCTGCCTACCCTCAGGGCCTGGTGACTCCCCAGGTTCCCCTTGCGGCGCACTCTGTCCCACTGGAAACGTCGTGGCTTTGGGTTCCAAGGTGCCCTGCAGCTGAGCACAGGCCACCGGGAACGACCTCACCGCAGCTACCTACCAGGAGACAGCTTCGCACCCTTCACCCTTCCTGCAGGCCCTGTGCTCAGGGTCTGGGACCAGCCAGGGCGCGGGTCACAAGCAGAGAACGTTAGCATTTGAGAACGCAGAAACGGCCTCGGTGTTCCCTACTCGGGGACCACGTTCACCACCTGGGCGCCTGCGACACTGGCAACTGGCACACAGGGCGACGGGGAGTGTGGACCGCATGAAATGAGGGCCCTCGGCCGCTTCTCCTGCAATTCAGAGGGGGAACTCGCAAAGGTCCCCTCAGTCACCAGCTCCCAAGAAGCCTCCCTGCGGAAGGGATGGTGCCATCAACAGCCTGTTCCTCCTTCCAGCCCTGCCTGGGTTTCAGGGGCACCACAGCACCGGCGGGGGGGGGGGGGCGGGGGGGTGTCCTAGGAAGGTCCCGCTGACCCATGCCCCCCGCTGTGCCGCCACCCTCACTAAGAGCCCCGCATGTCACTCTCCAAAGTGTCTCAGGCTGGATGTGCAATGATAGGGTTCCCCGCAGAGAGCGTGACTCAGGCCCTAGAGCCTATTTTGCTGGATTCCCCGTTTGAGGGCACACGCACGTCTCCAAGCCCACCTCTGCTCGCAGGACAGGCACGCTAGGTGCAAATGCTTTCCCTGCCTCTCGACAGGCAGCAGTGGGAAAGCCAGCGGTGCAGCACGCTCATGTGGAGGCCGACTGCCTGCCTTCATGCCTCGAGTCCTCCCGCTTCACAGCACTGACCCCCGGCACACATTCTTTCACATCTTCCCTTGGAAATACGAACGGGGACGAGAGTCCTTGCCGAGGTACTCTGTGTCGTCTGCATAGATCTCTCAAGTGCTCAGAACAGTGCCTGGAACAGGCTAAGCCCTCTACCAAGGTGGGGTAAGACCAAGGAAAACAAACACGCATAGGCAGTCCCCTCCCTCGTGGCCAGCACCTAGGCAACTGCTGGGGATGGTGAGGCAGGGGAGGGATCCCTTCCTTCCCCCGACGGTGTCCGGCTCCCCCTCCCTCCTCAGGACTTCCCGCTGGCATCAACAAAACCTCCCTGCCTGATTCTGGGTGGAGCCGGCTAGGAACCCAGTGCCTCAGGGAGAGGCCCTCGCACATCTCCCTGGATACTTGCACGGGCTTCAGGTCAACAGACTCTGCCTCCTCACCTATATGGCAACAGGGACTGCACACCCGTGGAGCCGCTTCGGGACTTGCAAAGCATCAAAGGTGTTCGGACCACAACCAAGTTTCGAGGCCACGCACGGCGACTATGTTACCAAGGAAACCTCTCACATGGCGAGCTCATGGATCAATATCCATGCGATGACTTAGGCAGAATCATCACGGTAATCATGAAGGTAACGATACTCAAGGTCCCCATAATCTCCTTCATTCCGGAGAGACACAACTCACCCCTCGGGGACCAAACACACGCTCAGGAGCCTGAGCTGCTCCAAGTGGCCTACACCACACCATCTTCCTGAAAACATAAAGCACCAGTCAGCTCCATATGGAAGTGTGGGAAAGCCTCTGCTCTTAGGCCTTTGCTTTCAGTGAGGTCACAGTGCTGCCTTCAGGATGTTTTCAGCCTTTGAGACAGGATTGGAACTCTCTCGTGCAATGAGATATTCCCATGCAACAAAACGCATTCCTTGCCAAGAACTGGGTCCCTGACGCGGTCCGGACTCCACACGGGCCACAGCACCACACTCACGCACACACACTCCCCCCAACAACCGGGGAGAGGTACAACCCTATGCAATGAAAGACCGTTTGCTCAAGACCTCATTTCCCAAGGAGGCTGAGAGAGGAGCACTGCCTGCTCCAGTACACACGCACTGGTTTCTAGGGACCCGGTGGGCTCCCAGTCACTTCTCCCTCGTGCTGCCTGGTGAGTCCCTGAGGAGACGCGATTGCCAAGGACTGAAACTCTTGAAACACGGAACGAATGCAAGACAGGAGGCGCTCCACGGAAACGGGAAGCACCACGCCCCACGGAGAGGAAGAACAAAACCCACCAGTCTGCCTTGGACAAGGAGCTTTTCCATCCACCTTCGTCGCCAGAGTGCGAAGAAGACGTTCCCACCCAACGTGTCCCAAAGAGATGACTTTGGACTCCATCCACAACACCCAGTTCTCTTCAGCACACATCTCCCATCAGGAAAGAGTCTGGACCACCCTCGAAAACACACAAGCGCCACTGATTCCTGGCTCCCGGGCTCCCACTTCATTGATGGAATGCACATTGCCTTCAGAGATGAAGAGCTCAACAGGGAGTTGCACTTGCCCTCATCCAGACTCCTACCCCCTAGTCCCATTGACTCCCACGAGAGAGGACCCCCTTTCGCCACAAGCGGGGTGAGATCTCCCCCTCCCCATCAGAGGGTGCAACTCTGCCACCAGGGGCGGGGCGGGGCGCGGCGCGGCGGGCTGGGCAGGGCAGGAGAGCAGGTGCGGAGGGGGGAGGCAGGAGGCCTGTGTTCACCTGCTGCTTCCACTCTCAATCCCTTCAACACCGTCCCCTGCTGGCCTCCAGCAACTCAGGCCCACCACCCTGACTCTCCCTGGAATGTTTCTCTGGAGTCTCAGGTCCCTTGTACTTCATTTTCACAGGCAGGAATGATTCCTCCTGCTCATGGCTGCCACTTCCCTGGCCCTGCCTTGACACTTGCCCACAGCCGCCGGTCCACGCTTTCCTTCCTTCCTTCCTCCCTTCGTTCGTCCCTTCGTTCCTTCCCACCTCCACCCGCCAAACACCAACCCAGTCAGACCTCCATGGGCACTCAGGGCACCCCCCCTCTCGACCTGAGCCACTCACCACCGCCTGAGCCTAACCCCCTACTCGATCTGGGGCCCTCCTCTTCCAGGGAAGCAGGGTCCAACCCAGAAAGCCCACTCCTGAGGCGTCCAGACCGCAGCCGCAAAGGAGCCCAAGAAGAAGCCCGGAGCCCCAGGGCGGGGGGAGGGTTCTCATGGGAGGGGAAGACAGAGAGGGGCAGAGGGGAAGGCCACGTGCGACCTCGTCGCTAGGGACCTTACCTTGGCAGCACCGCGACTGAGGCAGGTCCTGGAGGGAGGCTGTGTGTCTCAGCTGCTCCACCTTTAGGCTTCTCCCAGATGGACTTTCAAGGGCGCCGGGGGAGGGGGGGCATCGCATCGCGCTCTGCCCCAGCCAGTGCTGGCACTCCACCAGCGCGGCCAAAGACCGAGGCGCCCGGGAAGCGCGTCCCGCGCCCTGGCCTCTGGCTCCAGGAGCAGCAGGAGCAGCAGGGCCGCCACCCTCCGAGGCTGGAGGCTCATGGCTCCCAGTCTTCTCCACGCGGGGCCCCGCCTGCGCTCCCGCCAGCGCTCCCGCGAGCGCTACCGCTACCCCTACCGCCAAAGCCATGGCTGCCGGGTCGCAGGCGCCAGGCAGCAGCATGTCCCAGGTCGGGGGCTGAGGTGGGCGTCCGTCCCTGGCTGGCCCAGACACTTGGGGGCTTGGGGCGGCAGGCGGGCTGGGAGCCAACTCACGGCACGGCTGCAGCCTCAGCTGTGTCCCTCACCGGGCTCCGGCCCTGGCCCACGCGCATGCGCGCGCTCGAGCGCGCGCTCCCGCACACCTGCTTGGGCCCAGGATCCAAGCCGCCCCATCCCCCACCCCACCCCCACCGCCACCCCCCCACAGGGGGCACAGCTCCTGGGCACCAGGGTCTGCACCACCGCACCTCCCTGTGCCCACCAGATGCTCTGACCGACTGCCCGCCAGCCTGACAGCCGCGAGCCAGGCAGAGGGCTCCAGACACCAGGCCAGTGGGACAGGGACCGGCAGGTGTCTCCTCCCAAGGTGGACACCTCCCTGTCACCCCTCAAGAGACCCAGGAACCTTTTGCATTGCTGGTTTCCCAGGGACGTGGCTGCACGTGAACCCAGTGATCCCTCTTGCATCCTAGGCCTCTGTGTTTCTTCTTCACTCTGCCTCCCATTCCCGCCAACCGTGGCCATCTACAGCCGTGCACCCTCCTCGCTCGTCACCCGTGACCGCAAGGGCAGCCCTAAGGGACAGGGAGACACGCTGGGCACACGAGACTCCTTCCGCCTCCCTTCTCCATGAAAGGCCGGTGCTTTTCAGCTCTGCATGCCCTTCCCATGGCCCTACCTGGACCGCACCACCAGCGGTCCCACCCCTAAGTCCACCCTGCCACCGCTGACTGTGGCACGTCCTTCAACTCTGTGGAACCGCCTGTCCACCTCCACTACCTCCCAACCCCCGTGTTTTCTTCACAGTGTGCCTCAGATCCCAACTCCTCCGTGCCATTTTTGTTTTCTTGGGTTTCCATTGCTTCTCAACGTTTCTTTCTTTTGGTGAGAGAGAGAGGGAGAGAGAGAGAGAGAGAGGCCATCACCCATGCGATTGTGCAGCAAGCATCGACTGAACGTGCAAGGCGTACCAGACCCTGCTCTGGAGGGCCAGTGTGCAGAGGTGGGCAAGGAAACGTATGCCTGAGGATTCAAGGGGAGCCACAGGACTACCGTCCAGGGTGAGGAGGAGTAGAGAGACCAAGCAGTGAAGGCTTTCTACGAAACGAGCATCGAGGGCACGAACCTACGCAGCCCTGGAAGGAGAGCAGGGGGTCACGGCCAGATGGATCATCGAAGGCCAGTCCCAATGGGCAGCCTTCATCACGTGTCCTCACCTGAGGACTTGCAAAGAGGCACGCCCAGACTGGACCTGGTAGAAACAGGACTTACAGCAAAAGCACAAGACTGCTCTGTGGACTTCATGGTCATGGGAAGGACACCATCCCACAAGCCCCACCAAGGGACTCTGGACTCTGGGGACTTGGCCTTACTGTGTACCATCAGGACCTGTCAGGACTCTTTCAAGTGCACAAGGGAAGAGCAAACTAAGCCACAAACCTAGGAGAACAGAGATGCAAAACCTTTCTCCCCCCAGGGGCAACGTCAATGATCGCATGCTATACAAATGCAAATGACCTCTGCTAGCATTAGAAAGGTCACCAGTTTTCCGCCTCTTTATCAGTCTCATACCACAAGTGCACCAGGGTTCCATTGGCTCCACAGGGACCATTTGCCTGCATTCTCCGTGGGAGCAGCTTCCTATCCTACCAGAACCCTCACGTGTGTCTCCCTGTCATGGCACGTACTGATACATACGAGAATGACGTTTCCCTTTCGTTTTGAACTTTGTGCTGATGCCTCCCTCCTGGCTCCGCGTCTCCACCCAGAAGACCGTTTGGCTCAGTTTACATGGTGTGTGTGTGTGTGTGTGTGTCTGTGTGTGTGTGTGTGCGCGCGCGAGTGTGTGTGCATATACGTATATATACACATTCACGAATACGTGTATGTATATGTTGACACGTATGCGTATGTACACAGGTATCCCTATGGACACACAGGTAGCTAGATGTATATATAAATGTAGCTGTTTTTTCTTTTGAAAATACACACTGAAAACTCTGTGGGCCGCTTGGATGACTCAGCTGGGTAATGGTCCGACTTCGGGTCACGTCAGGCTCTCAGGGTTCCTGAGCTGAGTCACGCCAATTCCCCCTGCTGACAGCTCAGAGCCTGGAACCTGATTCCCTTCTGGGTTTCCTCTCTCTCTCCCTGCCCCTCCCTCGCTTGTGCTCTCTCTGTCTCTCTCGCTTTCTCTCAGAGGTGAACGTTAAAAAAGAAACCATAGCATGTGGCTCTGGATCTCGCCTCACGTCACGATCTCACAGTTTGTGAGGCTGAGCCTCCACAAGGAGCCCCACCTCAAGATGGGCGCCAACGATGCGGAGCCCGCTGGCCCTCCTCTCTCTCTCCCTCCCTGTCTGCCCTATCCCTGCTCACAGGCACACGTGCATGCGTCCACTCTCTCTCTGTCTCTCAGAATGAATGAAAGAAACAAAGAACCTCAAATGAGAACACTAAAGGAACACCGTCGAGTTCATGACTACAGCGAATGAATGGCTGTGCCCGTGGCCAGCACCTGCCCTGGGGAACGTTCTATTTCCTATTTGTTCATGTGTCTTCACTCTGGAGACACAGGGAGCCAGAGAGCAAGCCGGCAAGCCAGTGACCGCCAGTGGGGGAGGGGCAGAGAAGCAGAGACAGACACACGCAGAATCTGAAAACAGGCTCCAGGGCCTGAGCTGTGGGCACAGAGCCCAGCGCAGGGCTGGAACTCAGGAACCGCGAGGGCGTGACCTGAGCCCAAGTCGGAAGCTCAACCCACTGAACCACCCAGGTGCCCGGGGAAGGTTCCATTCAGGAGTCCACTCTACCCATCCCCGCCCATTTCCGCAAGGTCAGAGCCCTTACGACACATACCAGCAGGAAGGATGCTCTACAACTGTCCACAACCTGCCCTCTGTCTACCAAAGAGGCTGCCCTGACGATACCTAGCAAACAGGGCGCTCCGATCAAAAGGCCCATGGATAAAGGTCATGCCTGCCTACCCTCAGGGCCTGGTGACTCCCCAGGTTCCCCTTGCGTCGCACTCTGTACCACTGGAAACGTCGTGGCTTTGGGTTCCAAGGTGCCCTGCAGGTGAGCACAGGCCAACGGGAACGACCTCACCGCAGCTACCTACCAGGAGACAGCTTCGCACCCTTCACCCTTCCTGCAGGCCCTGTGCTCAGGGTCTGGGACCAGCCAGGGCGCGGGTCACAAGCAGAGAACGTTAGCATTTGAGGACGCAGAAACGGCCTCGGTGTTCCCTACTCGGGGACCACGTTCACCACCTGGGCGCCTGCGACACTGGCAACTGGCACACAGGGCGACGGGGAGTGTGGACCGCATGAAATGAGGGCCCTCGGCCGCTTCTCCTGCAATTCAGAGGGGGAACTCGCAAAGGTCCCCTCAGTCACCAGCTCCCAAGAAGCCCCCCTGCGGAAGGGATGGTGCCATCAACAGCCTGTTCCTCCTTCCAGCCCTGCCTGGGTTTCAGGGGCACCACAGCACCGGCGGGGGGGGGGCGGGGGGGTGTCCTAGGAAGGTCCCGCTGACCCATGCCCCCCGCTGTGCTGCCACCCTCACTAAGAGCCCCGCATGTCACTCTCCAAAGTGTCTCAGGCTGGATGTGCAATGATAGGGTTCCCCGCAGAGAGCGTGACTCAGGCCCTAGAGCCTATTTTGCTGGATTCCCCGTTTGAGGGCACACGCACGTCTCCAAGCCCACCTCTGCTCGCAGGACAGGCACGCTAGGTGCAAATGCTTTCCCTGCCTCTCGACAGGCAGCAGTGGGAAAGCCAGCGGTGCAGCACGCTCATGTGGAGGCCGACTGCCTGCCTTCATGCCTCGAGTCCTCCCGCTTCACAGCAGTGAACCCCGGCACACATTCTTTCACATCTTCCCTTGGAAATACGAACGGGGACGAGAGTCCTTGCCGAGGTACTCTGTGTCGTCTGCATAGATCTCTCAAGTGCTCAGAACAGTGCCTGGAACAGGCTAAGCCCTCTACCAAGGTGGGGTAAGACCAAGGAAAACAAACACGCATAGGCAGTCCCCTCCCTCGTGGCCAGCACCTAGGCAACTGCTGGGGATGGTGAGGCAGGGGAGGGATCCCTTCCTTCCCCCGACGGTGTCCGGCTCCCCCTCCCTCCTCAGGACTTCCCGTTGGCATCAACAAAACCTCCCTGCCTGATTCTGGGTGGAGCCGGCTAGGAACCCAGTGCCTCAGGGAGAGGCCCTCGCACATCTCCCTGGATACTTGCACGGGCTTCAGGTCAACAGACTCTGCCTCCTCACCTATATGGCAACAGGGACTGCACACCCGTGGAGCCGCTTCGGGACTTGCAAAGCATCAAAGGTGTTCGGACCACAACCAAGTTTCGAGGCCACGCACGGCGACTATTTTACCAAGGAAACCTCTCACATGGCGAGCTCATGGATCAATATCCATGCGATGACTTAGGCAGAATCATCACGGTAATCATGAAGGTAACGATACTCAAGGTCCCTATATTCTCCTTCATTCCGGAGAGACACAACTCACCCCTCGGGGACCAAACACACGCTTAGGAGCCTGAGCTGCTCCAAGTGGCCTACACCACACCATCTTCCTGAAAACATAAAGCACCAGTCAGCTCCATATGGAAGTGTGGGAAAGCCTCTGCTCTTAGGCCTTTGCTTTCAGTGAGGTCACAGTGCTGCCTTCAGGATGTTTTCAGCCTTTGAGACAGGATTGGAACTCTCTCGTGCAATGAGATATTCCCATGCAACAAAACGCATTCCTTGCCAAGAACTGGGTCCCTGACGCGGTCCGGACTCCACACGGGCCACAGCACCACACTCACGCACACACACTCCCCCCAACAACCGGGGAGAGGTACAACCCATGCAATGAAAGACCGTTTGCTCAAGACCTCATTTCCCAAGGAGGCTGAGAGAGGAGCACTGCCTGCTCCAGTACACACGCACTGGTTTCTAGGGACCCGGTGGGCTCCCAGTCACTTCTCCCTCGTGCTGCCTGGTGAGTCCCTGAGGAGACGCGATTGCCAAGGACTGAAACTCTTGAAACACGGAACGAATGCAAGACAGGAGGCGCTCCACGGAAACGGGAAGCACCACGCCCCACGGAGAGGAAGAACAAAACCCACCAGTCTGCCTTGGACAAGGAGCTTTTCCATCCACCTTCGTCGCCAGAGTGCGAAGAAGACGTTCCCACCCAACGTGTCCCAAAGAGATGACTTTGGACTCCATCCACAACACCCAGTTCTCTTCAGCACACATCTCCCATCAGGAAAGAGTCTGGACCACCCTCGAAAACACACAAGCGCCACTGATTCCTGGCTCCCGGGCTCCCACTTCATTGATGGAATGCACATTGCCTTCAGAGATGAAGAGCTCAACAGGGAGTTGCACTTGCCCTCATCCAGACTCCTACCCCCTAGTCCCATTGACTCCCACGAGAGAGGACCCCCTTTCGCCACAAGCGGGGTGAGATCTCCCCCTCCCCATCAGAGGGTGCAACTCTGCCACCAGGGGCGGGGCGGGGCGCGGCGCGGCGGGCTGGGCAGGGCAGGAGAGCAGGTGCGGAGGGGGGAGGCAGGAGGCCTGTGTTCACCTGCTGCTTCCACTCTCAATCCCTTCAACACCGTCCCCTGCTGGCCTCCAGCAACTCAGGCCCACCACCCTGACTCTCCCTGGAATGTTTCTCTGGAGTCTCAGGTCCCTTGTACTTCATTTTCACAGGCAGGAATGATTCCTCCTGCTCATGGCTGCCACTTCCCTGGCCCTGCCTTGACACTTGCCCACAGCCGCCGGTCCACGCTTTCCTTCCTTCCTTCCTCCCTTCGTTCGTCCCTTCGTTCCTTCCCACCTCCACCCGCCAAACACCAACCCAGTCAGACCTCCATGGGCACTCAGGGCACCCCCCCTCTCGACCTGAGCCACTCACCACCGCCTGAGCCTAACCCCCTACTCGATCTGGGGCCCTCCTCTTCCAGGGAACCAGGGTCCAACCCAGAAAGCCCACTCCTGAGGCGTCCAGACCGCAGCCGCAAAGGAGACCAAGAAGAAGCCCGGAGCCCCAGGGCGGGGGGAGGGTTCTCATGGGAGGGGAAGACAGAGAGGGGCAGAGGGGAAGGCCACGTGCGACCTCGTCGCTAGGGACCTTACCTTGGCAGCACCGCGACTGAGGCAGGTCCTGGAGGGAGGCTGTGTGTCTCAGCTGCTCCACCTTTAGGCTTCTCCCAGATGGACTTTCAAGGGCGCCGGGGGAGGGGGGGCATCGCATCGCGCTCTGCCCCAGCCAGTGCTGGCACTCCACCAGCGCGGCCAAAGACCGAGGCGCCCGGGAAGCGCGTCCCGCGCCCTGGCCTCTGGCTCCAGGAGCAGCAGGAGCAGCAGGGCCGCCACCCTCCGAGGCTGGAGGCTCATGGCTCCCAGTCTTCTCCACGCGGGGCCCCGCCTGCGCTCCCGCCAGCGCTCCCGCGAGCGCTACCGCTACCCCTACCGCCAAAGCCATGGCTGCCGGGTCGCAGGCGCCAGACAGCAGCATGTCCCAGGTCGGGGGCTGAGGTGGGCGTCCGTCCCTGGCTGGCCCAGACACTTGGGGGCTTGGGGCGGCAGGCGGGCTGGGAGCCAACTCACGGCACGGCTGCAGCCTCAGCTGTGTCCCTCACCGGGCTCCGGCCCTGGCCCACGCGCATGCGCGCGCTCGAGCGCGCGCTCCCGCACACCTGCTTGGGCCCAGGATCCAAGCCGCTCCATCCCCCACCCCACCCCCACCGCCACCCCCCCACAGGGGGCACAGCTCCTGGGCACCAGGGTCTGCACCACCGCACCTCCCTGTGCCCACCAGATGCTCTGACCGACTGCCCGCCAGCCTGACAGCCGCGAGCCAGGCAGAGGGCTCCAGAGACCACGCCAGTGGGACAGGGACCGGCAGGTGTCTCCTCCCAAGGTGGACACCTCCCTGTCACCCCTCAAGAGACCCAGGAACCTTTTGCATTGCTGGTTTCCCAGGGACGTGGCTGCACGTGAACCCAGTGATCCCTCTTGCATCCTAGGCCTCTGTGTTTCTTCTTCACTCTGCCTCCCATTCCCGCCAACCGTGGCCATCTACAGCCGTGCACCCTCCTCGCTCGTCACCCGTGACCGCAAGGGCAGCCCTAAGGGACAGGGAGACACGCTGGGCACACGAGACTCCTTCCACCTCCCTTCTCCTTGAAAGGCTGTTGCTTTTCAGCTCTGCATGCCCTTCCCATGGCCCTACCTGGACCGCACCACCAGCGGTCCCACCCTCAAGTCCACCCTGCCACCGCTGACTGTGGCACGTCCTTCAACTCTGTGGAACCGCCTGTCCACCTCCACTACCTCCCAACCCCCGTGTTTTCTTCACAGTGTGCCTCAGATCCCAACTCCTCCGTGCCATTTTTCTTTTCTTGGGTTTCCATTGCTTCTCAACGTTTCTTTCTTTTGGTGAGAGAGAGAGGGAGAGAGAGAGAGAGAGAGGCCATCACCCATGCGATTGTGCAGCAAGCATCGACTGAACGTGCAAGGGGTACCAGACCCTGCTCTGGAGGGCCAGTGTGCAGAGGTGGGCAAGGAAACGTATGCCTGAGGATTCAAGGGGAGCCACAGGACTACCGTCCAGGGTGAGGAGGAGTAGAGAGACCAAGCAGTGAAGGCTTTCTACGAAACGAGCATCGAGGGCACGAACCTACGCAGCCCTGGAAGGAGAGCAGGGGGTCACGGCCAGATGGATCATCGAAGGCCAGTCCCAATGGGCAGCCTTCATCACGTGTCCTCACCTGAGGACTTGCAAAGAGGCACGCCCAGACTGGACCTGGTAGAAACAGGACTTACAGCAAAAGCACAAGACTGCTCTGTGGACTTCATGGTCATGGGAAGGACACCATCCCACAAGCCCCACCAAGGGACTCTGGACTCTGGGGACTTGGCCTTACTGTGTACCATCAGGACCTGTCAGGACTCTTTCAAGTGCACAAGGGAAGAGCAAACTAAGCCACAAACCTAGGGGAACAGAGATGCAAAACCTTTCTCCCCCCAGGGGCAACGTCAATGATCGCATGCTATACAAATGCAAATGACCTCTGCTAGCATTAGAAAGGTCACCAGTTTTCGGCCTCTTTATCAGTCTCATACCACAAGTGCACCAGGGTTCCATTGGCTCCACAGGGACCATTTGCCTGCATTCTCCGTGGGAGCAGCTTCCTATCCTACCAGAACCCTCACGTGTGTCTCCCTGTCATGGCACGTACTGATACATACGAGAATGACGTTTCCCTTTCGTTTTGAACTTTGTGCTGATGCCTCCCTCCTGGCTCCGCGTCTCCACCCAGAAGACCGTTTGGCTCAGTTTACATAGTGTGTGTGTGTGTGTGTGTGTGTGCATATACGTATATATACACATACACGAATACGTGTACGTATATGTAGGCACGTATGCGTATGTACACAGGTATCCCTATGGACACACAGGTAGCTAGATGTATATATAAATGTAGCTGTTTTTTCTTTTGAAAATACACACTGAAAACTCTGTGGGCCGCTTGGATGACTCAGCTGGGTAATGGTGCGACTTCGGGTCACGTCAGGCTCTCAGGGTTCCTGAGCTGAGTCACGCCTAGTGCTCCGTGCTGACAGCTCAGAGCCTGGAACCTGATTCCCTTCTGGGTTTCCTCTCTCTCTCCCTGCCCCTCCCTCGCTTGTGCTCTCTCTGTCTCTCTCGCTTTCTCTCAGAGGTGAACGTTAAAAAAGAAACCAAAGCATGTGGCTCTGGATCTCGCCTCACGTCACGATCTCACAGTTTGTGAGGCTGAGCCTCCACAAGGAGCCCCACCTCAAGATGGGCGCCAACGATGCGGAGCCCGCTGGCCCTCCTCTCTCTCTCCCTCCCTGTCTGCCCTATCCCTGCTCACAGGTACACGTGCATGCTTCCACTCTCTCTCTGTCTCTCAGAATGAATGAAAGAAACAAAGAACCTCAAATGAGAACACTAAAGGAACACCGTCGAGTTCATGACTACAGCGAATGAATGGCTGTGCCCGTGGCCAGCACCTGCCCTGGGGAACGTTCTATTTCCTATTTGTTCATGTGTCTTCACTCTGGAGACACAGGGAGCCAGAGAGCAAGCCGGCAAGCCGGTAAGCCGGTGACCGCCAGTGGGGGAGGGGCAGAGAAGCAGAGACAGACACACGCAGAATCTGAAAACAGGCTCCAGGGCCTGAGCTGTGGGCACAGAGCCCAGCGCAGGGCTGGAACTCAGGAACCGCGAGGGCGTGACCTGAGCCCAAGTCGGAAGCTCAACCCACTGAACCACCCAGGCGCCCAGGGAAGGTTCCATTCAGGAGTCCACTCTACCCATCCCCGCCCATTTCCGCAAGGTCAGAGCCCTTACGACACATACCACCAGGAAGGATGCTCTACAACTGTCCACAACCTGCCCTCTGTCTACCAAAGAGGCTGCCCTGACGATACCTACCAAACAGGGCGCTCCGATCAAAAGGCCCATGGATAAAGGTCATGCCTGCCTACCCTCAGGGCCTGGTGACTCCCCAGGTTCCCCTTGCAGCGCACTCTGTACCACTGGAAACGTCGTGGCTTTGGGTTCCAAGGTGCCCTGCAGGTGAGCACAGGCCAACGGGAACGACCTCACCGCAGCTACCTACCAGGAGACAGCTTCGCACCCTTCACCCTTCCTGCAGGCCCTGTGCTCAGGGTCTGGGACCAGCCAGGGCGCGGGTCACAAGCAGAGAACGTTAGCATTTGAGGACGCAGAAACGGCCTCGGTGTTCCCTACTCGGGGACCACGTTCACCACCTGGGCGCCTGCGACACTGGCAACTGGCACACAGGGCGACGGGGAGTGTGGACCGCATGAAATGAGGGCCCTCGGCCGCTTCTCCTGCAATTCAGAGGGGGAACTCGCAAAGGTCCCCTCCCAAGAAGCCTCCCTGCGGAAGGGATGGTGCCATCAACAGCCTGTTCCTCCTTCCAGCCCTGCCTGGGTTTCAGGGGCACCACAGCACCGGCGGGGGGGGGGGGCGGGGGGGTGTCCTAGGAAGGTCCCGCTGACCCATGCCCCCCGCTGTGCCGCCACCCTCACTAAGAGCCCCGCATGTCACTCTCCAAAGTGTCTCAGGCTGGATGTGCAATGATAGGGTTCCCCGCAGAGAGCGTGACTCAGGCCCTAGAGCCTATTTTGCTGGATTCCCCGTTTGAGGGCACACGCACGTCTCCAAGCCCACCTCTGCTCGCAGGACAGGCACGCTAGGTGCAAATGCTTTCCCTGCCTCTCGACAGGCAGCAGTGGGAAAGCCAGCGGTGCAGCACGCTCATGTGGAGGCCGACTGCCTGCCTTCATGCCTCGAGTCCTCCCGCTTCACAGCACTGACCCCCGGCACACATTCTTTCACATCTTCCCTTGGAAATACGAACGGGGACGAGAGTCCTTGCCGAGGTACTCTGTGTCGTCTGCATAGATCTCTCAAGTGCTCAGAACAGTGCCTGGAACAGGCTAAGCCCTCTACCAAGGTGGGGTAAGACCAAGGAAAACAAACACGCATAGGCAGTCCCCTCCCTCGTGGCCAGCACCTAGGCAACTGCTGGGGATGGTGAGGCAGGGGAGGGATCCCTTCCTTCCCCCGACGGTGTCCGGCTCCCCCTCCCTCCTCAGGACTTCCCGCTGGCATCAACAAAACCTCCCTGCCTGATTCTGGGTGGAGCCGGCTAGGAACCCAGTGCCTCAGGGAGAGGCCCTCGCACATCTCCCTGGATACTTGCACGGGCTTCAGGTCAACAGACTCTGCCTCCTCACCTATATGGCAACAGGGACTGCACACCCGTGGAGCCGCTTCGGGACTTGCAAAGCATCAAAGGTGTTCGGACCACAACCAAGTTTCGAGGCCACGCACGGCGACTATGTTACCAAGGAAACCTCTCACATGGCGAGCTCATGGATCAATATCCATGCGATGACTTAGGCAGAATCATCACGGTAATCATGAAGGTAACGATACTCAAGGTCCCCATAATCTCCTTCATTCCGGAGAGACACAACTCACCCCTCGGGGACCAAACACACGCTCAGGAGCCTGAGCTGCTCCAAGTGGCCTACACCACACCATCTTCCTGAAAACATAAAGCACCAGTCAGCTCCATATGGAAGTGTGGGAAAGCCTCTGCTCTTAGGCCTTTGCTTTCAGTGAGGTCACAGTGCTGCCTTCAGGATGTTTTCAGCCTTTGAGACAGGATTGGAACTCTCTCGTGCAATGAGATATTCCCATGCAACAAAACGCATTCCTTGCCAAGAACTGGGTCCCTGACGCGGTCCGGACTCCACACGGGCCACAGCACCACACTCACGCACACACACTCCCCCCAACAACCGGGGAGAGGTACAACCCTATGCAATGAAAGACCGTTTGCTCAAGACCTCATTTCCCAAGGAGGCTGAGAGAGGAGCACTGCCTGCTCCAGTACACACGCACTGGTTTCTAGGGACCCGGTGGGCTCCCAGTCACTTCTCCCTCGTGCTGCCTGGTGAGTCCCTGAGGAGACGCGATTGCCAAGGACTGAAACTCTTGAAACACGGAACGAATGCAAGACAGGAGGCGCTCCACGGAAACGGGAAGCACCACGCCCCACGGAGAGGAAGAACAAAACCCACCAGTCTGCCTTGGACAAGGAGCTTTTCCATCCACCTTCGTCGCCAGAGTGCGAAGAAGACGTTCCCACCCAACGTGTCCCAAAGAGATGACTTTGGACTCCATCCACAACACCCAGTTCTCTTCAGCACACATCTCCCATGAGGAAAGAGTCTGGACCACCCTCGAAAACACACAAGCGCCACTGATTCCTGGCTCCCGGGCTCCCACTTCATTGATGGAATGCACATTGCCTTCAGAGATGAAGAGCTCAACAGGGAGTTGCACTTGCCCTCATCCAGACTCCTACCCCCTAGTCCCATTGACTCCCACGAGAGAGGACCCCCTTTCGCCACAAGCGGGGTGAGATCTCCCCCTCCCCATCAGAGGGTGCAACTCTGCCACCAGGGGCGGGGCGGGGCGCGGCGCGGCGGGCTGGGCAGGGCAGGAGAGCAGGTGCGGAGGGGGGAGGCAGGAGGCCTGTGTTCACCTGCTGCTTCCACTCTCAATCCCTTCAACACCGTCCCCTGCTGGCCTCCAGCAACTCAGGCCCACCACCCTGACTCTCCCTGGAATGTTTCTCTGGAGTCTCAGGTCCCTTGTACTTCATTTTCACAGGCAGGAATGATTCCTCCTGCTCATGGCTGCCACTTCCCTGGCCCTGCCTTGACACTTGCCCACAGCCGCCGGTCCACGCTTTCCTTCCTTCCTTCCTCCCTTCGTTCGTCCCTTCGTTCCTTCCCACCTCCACCCGCCAAACACCAACCCAGTCAGACCTCCATGGGCACTCAGGGCACCCCCCCTCTCGACCTGAGCCACTCACCACCGCCTGAGCCTAACCCCCTACTCGATCTGGGGCCCTCCTCTTCCAGGGAACCAGGGTCCAACCCAGAAAGCCCACTCCTGAGGCGTCCAGACCGCAGCCGCAAAGGAGCCCAAGAAGAAGCCCGGAGCCCCAGGGCGGGGGGAGGGTTCTCATGGGAGGGGAAGACAGAGAGGGGCAGAGGGGAAGGCCACGTGCGACCTCGTCGCTAGGGACCTTACCTTGGCAGCACCGCGACTGAGGCAGGTCCTGGAGGGAGGCTGTGTGTCTCAGCTGCTCCACCTTTAGGCTTCTCCCAGATGGACTTTCAAGGGCGCCGGGGGGGCATCGCATCGCGCTCTGCCCCAGCCAGTGCTGGCACTCCACCAGCGCGGCCAAAGCCCGAGGCGCCCGGGAAGCGCGTCCCGCGCCCTGGCCTCTGGCTCCAGGAGCAGCAGGAGCAGCAGGGCCGCCACCCTCCGAGGCTGGAGGCTCATGGCTCCCAGTCTTCTCCACGCGGGGCCCCGCCTGCGCTCCCGCCAGCGCTCCCGCGAGCGCTACCGCTACCCCTACCGCCAAAGCCATGGCTGCCGGGTCGCAGGCGCCAGGCAGCAGCATGTCCCAGGTCGGGGGCTGAGGTGGGCGTCCGTCCCTGGCTGGCCCAGACACTTGGGGGCTTGGGGCGGCAGGCGGGCTGGGAGCCAACTCACGGCACGGCTGCAGCCTCAGCTGTGTCCCTCACCGGGCTCCGGCCCTGGCCCACGCGCATGCGCGCGCTCGAGCGCGCGCTCCCGCACACCTGCTTGGGCCCAGGATCCAAGCCGCCCCATCCCCCACCCCACCCCCACCGCCACCCCCCCACAGGGGGCACAGCTCCTGGGCACCAGGGTCTGCACCACCGCACCTCCCTGTGCCCACCAGATGCTCTGACCGACTGCCCGCCAGCCTGACAGCCGCGAGCCAGGCAGAGGGCTCCAGACACCAGGCCAGTGGGACAGGGACCGGCAGGTGTCTCCTCCCAAGGTGGACACCTCCCTGTCACCCCTCAAGAGACCCAGGAACCTTTTGCATTGCTGGTTTCCCAGGGACGTGGCTGCACGTGAACCCAGTGATCCCTCTTGCATCCTAGGCCTCTGTGTTTCTTCTTCACTCTGCCTCCCATTCCCGCCAACCGTGGCCATCTACAGCCGTGCACCCTCCTCGCTCGTCACCCGTGACCGCAAGGGCAGCCCTAAGGGACAGGGAGACACGCTGGGCACACGAGACTCCTTCCACCTCCCTTCTCCTTGAAAGGCCGGTGCTTTTCAGCTCTGCATGCCCTTCCCATGGCCCTACCTGGACCGCACCACCAGCGGTCCCACCCTCAAGTCCACCCTGCCACCGCTGACTGTGGCACGTCCTTCAACTCTGTGGAACCGCCTGTCCACCTCCACTACCTCCCAACCCCCGTGTTTTCTTCACAGTGTGCCTCAGATCCCAACTCCTCCGTGCCATTTTTCTTTTCTTGGGTTTCCATTGCTTCTCAACGTTTCTTTCTTTTGGTGAGAGAGAGAGAGAGAGAGAGAGAGAGAGAGAGGCCATCACCCATGCGATTGTGCAGCAAGCATCGACTGAACGTGCAAGGCGTACCAGACCCTGCTCTGGAGGGCCAGTGTGCAGAGGTGGGCAAGGAAACGTATGCCTGAGGATTCAAGGGGAGCCACAGGACTACCGTCCAGGGTGAGGAGGAGTAGAGAGACCAAGCAGTGAAGGCTTTCTACGAAACGAGCATCGAGGGCACGAACCTACGCAGCCCTGGAAGGAGAGCAGGGGGTCACGGCCAGATGGATCATCGAAGGCCAGTCCCAATGGGCAGCCTTCATCACGTGTCCTCACCTGAGGACTTGCAAAGAGGCACGCCCAGACTGGACCTGGTAGAAACAGGACTTACAGCAAAAGCACAAGACTGCTCTGTGGACTTCATGGTCATGGGAAGGACACCATCCCACAAGCCCCACCAAGGGACTCTGGACTCTGGGGACTTGGCCTTACTGTGTACCATCAGGACCTGTCAGGACTCTTTCAAGTGCACAAGGGAAGAGCAAACTAAGCCACAAACCTAGGAGAACAGAGATGCAAAACCTTTCTCCCCCCAGGGGCAACGTCAATGATCACATGCTATACAAATGCAAATGACCTCTGCTAGCATTAGAAAGGTCACCAGTTTTCCGCCTCTTTATCAGTCTCATACCACAAGTGCACCAGGGTTCCATTGGCTCCACAGGGACCATTTGCCTGCATTCTCCGTGGGAGCAGCTTCCTATCCTACCAGAACCCTCGCGTGTGTCTCCCTGTCATGGCACATACTGATACATACGAGAATGACGTTTCCCTTTCGTTTTGAACTTTGTGCTGATGCCTCCCTCCTGGCTCCGCGTCTCCACCCAGAAGACCGTTTGGCTCAGTTTACATGGTGTGTGTGTGTGTGTGTGTGTGCATATACGTATATATACACATACACGAATACGTGTACGTATATGTAGACACGTATGCGTATGTACACAGGTATCCCTATGGACACACAGGTAGCTAGATGTATATATAAATGTAGCTGTTTTTTCTTTTGAAAATACACACTGAAAACTCTGTGGGCCGCTTGGATGACTCAGCTGGGTAATGGTCCGACTTCGGGTCACGTCAGGCTCTCAGGGTTCCTGAGCTGAGTCACGCCTAGTGCTCCGTGCTGACAGCTCAGAGCCTGGAACCTGATTCCCTTCTGGGTTTCCTCTCTCTCTCCCTGCCCCTCTCTCGCTTGTGCTCTCTCTGTCTCTCTCGCTTTCTCTCAGAGGTGAACGTTAAAAAAGAAACCAAAGCATGTGGCTCTGGATCTCGCCTCACGTCACGATCTCACAGTTTGTGAGGCTGAGCCTCCACAAGGAGCCCCACCTCAAGATGGGCGCCAACGATGCGGAGCCCGCTGGCCCTCCTCTCTCTCTCCCTCCCTGTCTGCCCTATCCCTGCTCACAGGCACACGTGCATGCGTCCACTCTCTCTCTGTCTCTCAGAATGAATGAAAGAAACAAAGAACCTCAAATGAGAACACTAAAGGAACACCGTCGAGTTCATGACTACAGCGAATGAATGGCTGTGCCCGTGGCCAGCACCTGCCCTGGGGAACGTTCTATTTCCTATTTGTTCATGTGTCTTCACTCTGGAGACACAGGGAGCCAGAGAGCAAGCCGGCAAGCCGGTGACCGCCAGTGGGGGAGGGGCAGAGAAGCAGAGACAGACACACGCAGAATCTGAAAACAGGCTCCAGGGCCTGAGCTGTGGGCACAGAGCCCAGCGCAGGGCTGGAACTCAGGAACCGCGAGGGCGTGACCTGAGCCCAAGTCGGAAGCTCAACCCACTGAACCACCCAGGCGCCCGGGGAAGGTTCCATTCAGGAGTCCACTCTACCCATCCCCGCCCATTTCCGCAAGGTCAGAGCCCTTACGACACATACCACCAGGAAGGATGCTCTACAACTGTCCACAACCTGCCCTCTGTCTACCAAAGAGGCTGCCCTGACGATACCTACCAAACAGGGCGCTCCGATCAAAAGGCCCATGGATAAAGGTCATGCCTGCCTACCCTCAGGGCCTGGTGACTCCCCAGGTTCCCCTTGCAGCGCACTCTGTACCACTGGAAACGTCGTGGCTTTGGGTTCCAAGGTGCCCTGCAGGTGAGCACAGGCCAACGGGAACGACCTCACCGCAGCTACCTACCAGGAGACAGCTTCGCACCCTTCACCCTTCCTGCAGGCCCTGTGCTCAGGGTCTGGGACCAGCCAGGGCGCGGGTCACAAGCAGAGAACGTTAGCATTTGAGGACGCAGAAACGGCCTCGGTGTTCCCTACTCGGGGACCACGTTCACCACCTGGGCGCCTGCGACACTGGCAACTGGCACACAGGGCGACGGGGAGTGTGGACCGCATGAAATGAGGGCCCTCGGCCGCTTCTCCTGCAATTCAGAGGGGGAACTCGCAAAGGTCCCCTCAGTCACCAGCTCCCAAGAAGCCTCCCTGCGGAAGGGATGGTGCCATCAACAGCCTGTTCCTCCTTCCAGCCCTGCCTGGGTTTCAGGGGCACCACAGCACCGGCGGGGGGGGGGGCGGGGGGGTGTCCTAGGAAGGTCCCGCTGACCCATGCCCCCCGCTGTGCCGCCACCCTCACTAAGAGCCCCGTATGTCACTCTCCAAAGTGTCTCAGGCTGGATGTGCAATGATAGGGTTCCCCGCAGAGAGCGTGACTCAGGCCCTAGAGCCTATTTTGCTGGATTCCCCGTTTGAGGGCACACGCACGTCTCCAAGCCCACCTCTGCTCGCAGGACAGGCACGCTAGGTGCAAATGCTTTCCCTGCCTCTCGACAGGCAGCAGTGGGAAAGCCAGCGGTGCAGCACGCTCATGTGGAGGCCGACTGCCTGCCTTCATGCCTCGAGTCTACCCGCTTCACAGCAGTGAACCCCGGCACACATTCTTTCACATCTTCCCTTGGAAATACGAACGGGGACGAGAGTCCTTGCCGAGGTACTCTGTGTCGTCTGCATAGATCTCTCAAGTGCTCAGAACAGTGCCTGGAACAGGCTAAGCCCTCTACCAAGGTGGGGTAAGACCAAGGAAAACAAACACGCATAGGCAGTCCCCTCCCTCGTGGCCAGCACCTAGGCAACTGCTGGGGATGGTGAGGCAGGGGAGGGATCCCTTCCTTCCCCCGACGGTGTCCGGCTCCCCCTCCCTCCTCAGGACTTCCCGCTGGCATCAACAAAACCTCCCTGCCTGATTCTGGGTGGAGCCGGCTAGGAACCCAGTGCCTCAGGGAGAGGCCCTCGCACATCTCCCTGGATACTTGCACGGGCTTCAGGTCAACAGACTCTGCCTCCTCACCTATATGGCAACAGGGACTGCACACCCGTGGAGCCGCTTCGGGACTTGCAAAGCATCAAAGGTGTTCGGACCACAACCAAGTTTCGAGGCCACGCACGGCGACTATGTTACCAAGGAAACCTCTCACATGGCGAGCTCATGGATCAATATCCATGCGATGACTTAGGCAGAATCATCACGGTAATCATGAAGGTAACGATACTCAAGGTCCCCATAATCTCCTTCATTCCGGAGAGACACAACTCACCCCTCGGGGACCAAACACACGCTCAGGAGCCTGAGCTGCTCCAAGTGGCCTACACCACACCATCTTCCTGAAAACATAAAGCACCAGTCAGCTCCATATGGAAGTGTGGGAAAGCCTCTGCTCTTAGGCCTTTGCTTTCAGTGAGGTCACAGTGCTGCCTTCAGGATGTTTTCAGCCTTTGAGACAGGATTGGAACTCTCTCGTGCAATGAGATATTCCCATGCAACAAAACGCATTCCTTGCCAAGAACTGGGTCCCTGACGCGGTCCGGACTCCACACGGGCCACAGCACCACACTCACGCACACACACTCCCCCCAACAACCGGGGAGAGGTACAACCCATGCAATGAAAGACCGTTTGCTCAAGACCTCATTTCCCAAGGAGGCTGAGAGAGGAGCACTGCCTGCTCCAGTACACACGCACTGGTTTCTAGGGACCCGGTGGGCTCCCAGTCACTTCTCCCTCGTGCTGCCTGGTGAGTCCCTGAGGAGACGCGATTGCCAAGGACTGAAACTCTTGAAACACGGAACGAATGCAAGACAGGAGGCGCTCCACGGAAACGGGAAGCACCACGCCCCACGGAGAGGAAGAACAAAACCCACCAGTCTGCCTTGGACAAGGAGCTTTTCCATCCACCTTCGTCGCCAGAGTGCGAAGAAGACGTTCCCACCCAACGTGTCCCAAAGAGATGACTTTGGACTCCATCCACAACACCCAGTTCTCTTCAGCACACATCTCCCATGAGGAAAGAGTCTGGACCACCCTCGAAAACACACAAGCGCCACTGATTCCTGGCTCCCGGGCTCCCACTTCATTGATGGAATGCACATTGCCTTCAGAGATGAAGAGCTCAACAGGGAGTTGCACTTGCCCTCATCCAGACTCCTACCCCCTAGTCCCATTGACTCCCACGAGAGAGGACCCCCTTTCGCCACAAGCGGGGTGAGATCTCCCCCTCCCCATCAGAGGGTGCAACTCTGCCACCAGGGGCGGGGCGGGGCGCGGCGCGGCGGGCTGGGCAGGGCAGGAGAGCAGGTGCGGAGGGGGGAGGCAGGAGGCCTGTGTTCACCTGCTGCTTCCACTCTCAATCCCTTCAACACCGTCCCCTGCTGGCCTCCAGCAACTCAGGCCCACCACCCTGACTCTCCCTGGAATGTTTCTCTGGAGTCTCAGGTCCCTTGTACTTCATTTTCACAGGCAGGAATGATTCCTCCTGCTCATGGCTGCCACTTCCCTGGCCCTGCCTTGACACTTGCCCACAGCCGCCGGTCCACGCTTTCCTTCCTTCCTTCCTCCCTTCGTTCGTCCCTTCGTTCCTTCCCACCTCCACCCGCCAAACACCAACCCAGTCAGACCTCCATGGGCACTCAGGGCACCCCCCCTCTCGACCTGAGCCACTCACCACCGCCTGAGCCTAACCCCCTACTCGATCTGGGGCCCTCCTCTTCCAGGGAACCAGGGTCCAACCCAGAAAGCCCACTCCTGAGGCGTCCAGACCGCAGCCGCAAAGGAGCCCAAGAAGAAGCCCGGAGCCCCAGGGCGGGGGGAGGGTTCTCATGGGAGGGGAAGACAGAGAGGGGCAGAGGGGAAGGCCACGTGCGACCTCGTCGCTAGGGACCTTACCTTGGCAGCACCGCGACTGAGGCAGGTCCTGGAGGGAGGCTGTGTGTCTCAGCTGCTCCACCATTAGGCTTCTCCCAGATGGACTTTCAAGGGCGCCGGGGGGGCATCGCATCGCGCTCTGCCCCAGCCAGTGCTGGCACTCCACCAGCGCGGCCAAAGCCCGAGGCGCCCGGGAAGCGCGTCCCGCGCCCTGGCCTCTGGCTCCAGGAGCAGCAGGAGCAGCAGGGCCGCCACCCTCCGAGGCTGGAGGCTCATGGCTCCCAGTCTTCTCCACGCGGGGCCCCGCCTGCGCTCCCGCCAGCGCTCCCGCGAGCGCTACCGCTACCCCTACCGCCAAAGCCATGGCTGCCGGGTCGCAGGCGCCAGGCAGCAGCATGTCCCAGGTCGGGGGCTGAGGTGGGCGTCCGTCCCTGGCTGGCCCAGACACTTGGGGGCTTGGGGCGGCAGGCGGGCTGGGAGCCAACTCACGGCACGGCTGCAGCCTCAGCTGTGTCCCTCACCGGGCTCCGGCCCTGGCCCACGCGCATGCGCGCGCTCGAGCGCGCGCTCCCGCACACCTGCTTGGGCCCAGGATCCAAGCCGCCCCATCTCCCACCCCACCCCCACCGCCACCCCCCCACAGGGGGCACAGCTCCTGGGCACCAGGGTCTGCACCACCGCACCTCCCTGTGCCCACCAGATGCTCTGACCGACTGCCCGCCAGCCTGACAGCCGCGAGCCAGGCAGAGGGCTCCAGACACCAGGCCAGTGGGACAGGGACCGGCAGGTGTCTCCTCCCAAGGTGGACACCTCCCTGTCACCCCTCAAGAGACCCAGGAACCTTTTGCATTGCTGGTTTCCCAGGGACGTGGCTGCACGTGAACCCAGTGATCCCTCTTGCATCCTAGGCCTCTGTGTTTCTTCTTCACTCTGCCTCCCATTCCCGCCAACCGTGGCCATCTACAGCCGTGCACCCTCCTCGCTCGTCACCCGTGACCGCAAGGGCAGCCCTAAGGGACAGGGAGACACGCTGGGCACACGAGACTCCTTCCGCCTCCCTTCTCCATGAAAGGCCGGTGCTTTTCAGCTCTGCATGCCCTTCCCATGGCCCTACCTGGACCGCACCACCAGCGGTCCCACCCCTAAGTCCACCCTGCCACCGCTGACTGTGGCACGTCCTTCAACTCTGTGGAACCGCCTGTCCACCTCCACTACCTCCCAACCCCCGTGTTTTCTTCACAGTGTGCCTCAGATCCCAACTCCTCCGTGCCATTTTTCTTTTCTTGGGTTTCCATTGCTTCTCAACGTTTCTTTCTTTTGGTGAGAGAGAGAGGGAGAGAGAGAGAGAGAGAGGCCATCACCCATGCGATTGTGCAGCAAGCATCGACTGAACGTGCAAGGCGTACCAGACCCTGCTCTGGAGGGCCAGTGTGCAGAGGTGGGCAAGGAAACGTATGCCTGAGGATTCAAGGGGAGCCACAGGACTACCGTCCAGGGTGAGGAGGAGTAGAGAGACCAAGCAGTCAAGGCTTTCTACGAAACGAGCATCGAGGGCACGAACCTACGCAGCCCTGGAAGGAGAGCAGGGGGTCACGGCCAGATGGATCATCGAAGGCCAGTCCCAATGGGCAGCCTTCATCACGTGTCCTCACCTGAGGACTTGCAAAGAGGCACGCCCAGACTGGACCTGGTAGAAACAGGACTTACAGCAAAAGCACAAGACTGCTCTGTGGACTTCATGGTCATGGGAAGGACACCATCCCACAAGCCCCACCAAGGGACTCTGGACTCTGGGGACTTGGCCTTACTGTGTACCATCAGGACCTGTCAGGACTCTTTCAAGTGCACAAGGGAAGAGCAAACTAAGCCACAAACCTAGGAGAACAGAGATGCAAAACCTTTCTCCCCCCAGGGGCAACGTCAATGATCGCATGCTATACAAATGCAAATGACCTCTGCTAGCATTAGAAAGGTCACCAGTTTTCGGCCTCTTTATCAGTCTCATACCACAAGTGCACCAGGGTTCCATTGGCTCCACAGGGACCATTTGCCTGCATTCTCCGTGGGAGCAGCTTCCTATCCTACCAGAACCCTCGCGTGTGTCTCCCTGTCATGGCACGTACTGATACATACGAGAATGACGTTTCCCTTTCATTTTGAACTTTGTGCTGATGCCTCCCTCCTGGCTCCGCGTCTCCACCCAGAAGACCGTTTGGCTCAGTTTACATGGTGTGTGTGTGTGTGTGTGTGTGTGTGTGTGTGTGTGTGCATATACGTATATATACACATACACGAATACGTGTACGTATATGTAGACACGTATGCGTATGTACACAGGTATCCCTAAGGACACACAGGTAGCTAGATGTATATATAAATGTAGCTGTTTTTTCTTTTGAAAATACACACTGAAAACTCTGTGGGCCGCTTGGATGACTCAGCTGGGTAATGGTCCGACTTCGGGTCACGTCAGGCTCTCAGGGTTCCTGAGCTGAGTCACGCCTAGTGCTCCGTGCTGACAGCTCAGAGCCTGGAACCTGATTCCCTTCTGGGTATCCTCTCTCTCTCCCTGCCCCTCCCTCGCTTGTGCTCTCTCTGTCTCTCTTGCTTTCTCTCAGAGGTGAACGTTAAAAAAGAAACCAAAGCATGTGGCTCTGGATCTCGCCTCACGTCACGATCTCACAGTTTGTGAGGCTGAGCCTCCACAAGGAGCCCCACCTCAAGATGGGCGCCAACGATGCGGAGCCCGCTGGCCCTCCTCTCTCTCTCCCTCCCTGTCTGCCCTATCCCTGCTCACAGGCACACGTGCATGCGTCCACTCTCTCTCTGCCTCTCAGAATGAATGAAAGAAACAGAGAACCTCAAATGAGAACACTAAAGGAACACCGTCGAGTTCATGACTACAGCGAATGAATGGCTGTGCCCGTGGCCAGCACCTGCCCTGGGGAACGTTCTATTTCCTATTTGTTCATGTGTCTTCACTCTGGAGACACAGGGAGCCAGAGAGCAAGCCGGCAAGCCGGTGACCGCCAGTGGGGGAGGGGCAGAGAAGCAGAGACAGACACACGCAGAATCTGAAAACAGGCTCCAGGGCCTGAGCTGTGGGCACAGAGCCCAGCGCAGGGCTGGAACTCAGGAACCGCGAGGGCGTGACCTGAGCCCAAGTCGGAAGCTCAACCCACTGAACCACCCAGGCGCCCGGGGAAGGTTCCATTCAGGAGTCCACTCTACCCATCCCCGCCCATTTGCGCAAGGTCAGAGCCCTTGCGACACATACCAGCAGGAAGGATGCTCTACAACTGTCCACAACCTGCCCTCTGTCTACCAAAGAGGCTACCCTGACGATACCTAGCAAACAGGGCGCTCCGATCAAAAGGCCCATGGATAAAGGTCATGCCTGCCTCCCCTCAGGGCCTGGTGACTCCCCAGGTTCCCCTTGCGGCGCACTCTGTCCCACTGGAAACGTCGTGGCTTTGGGTTCCAAGGTGCCCTGCAGCTGAGCACAGGCCACCGGGAACGACCTCACCGCAGCTACCTACCAGGAGACAGCTTCGCACCCTTCACCCTTCCTGCAGGCCCTGTGCTCAGGGTCTGGGACCAGCCAGGGCGCGGGTCACAAGCAGAGAACGTTAGCATTTGAGAACGCAGAAACGGCCTCGGTGTTCCCTACTCGGGGACCACGTTCACCACCTGGGCGCCTGCGACACTGGCAACTGGCACACAGGGCGACGGGGAGTGTGGACCGCATGAAATGAGGGCCCTCGGCCGCTTCTCCTGCAATTCAGAGGGGGAACTCGCAAAGGTCCCCTCAGTCACCAGCTCCCAAGAAGCCTCCCTGCGGAAGGGATGGTGCCATCAACAGCCTGTTCCTCCTTCCAGCCCTGCCTGGGTTTCAGGGGCACCACAGCACCGGCGGGGGGGGTGGGGGGGCGGGGGGGTGTCCTAGGAAGGTCCCGCTGACCCATGCCCCCCGCTGTGCCGCCACCCTCACTAAGAGCCCCGCATGTCACTCTCCAAAGTGTCTCAGGCTGGATGTGCAATGATAGGGTTCCCCGCAGAGAGCGTGACTCAGGCCCTAGAGCCTATTTTGCTGGATTCCCCGTTTGAGGGCACACGCACGTCTCCAAGCCCACCTCTGCTCGCAGGACAGGCACGCTAGGTGCAAATGCTTTCCCTGCCTCTCGACAGGCAGCAGTGGGAAAGCCAGCGGTGCAGCACGCTCATGTGGAGGCCGACTGCCTGCCTTCATGCCTCGAGTCCTCCCGCTTCACAGCACTGACCCCCGGCACACATTCTTTCACATCTTCCCTTGGAAATACGAACGGGGACGAGAGTCCTTGCCGAGGTACTCTGTGTCGTCTGCATAGATCTCTCAAGTGCTCAGAACAGTGCCTGGAACAGGCTAAGCCCTCTACCAAGGTGGGGTAAGACCAAGGAAAACAAACACGCATAGGCAGTCCCCTCCCTCGTGGCCAGCACCTAGGCAACTGCTGGGGATGGTGAGGCAGGGGAGGGATCCCTTCCTTCCCCCGACGGTGTCCGGCTCCCCCTCCCTCCTCAGGACTTCCCGCTGGCATCAACAAAACCTCCCTGCCTGATTCTGGGTGGAGCCGGCTAGGAACCCAGTGCCTCAGGGAGAGGCCCTCGCACATCTCCCTGGATACTTGCACGGGCTTCAGGTCAACAGACTCTGCCTCCTCACCTATATGGCAACAGGGACTGCACACCCGTGGAGCCGCTTCGGGACTTGCAAAGCATCAAAGGTGTTCGGACCACAACCAAGTTTCGAGGCCACGCACGGCGACCATGTTACCAAGGAAACCTCTCACATGGCGAGCTCATGGATCAATATCCATGCGATGACTTAGGCAGAATCATCACGGTAATCATGAAGGTAACGATACTCAAGGTCCCCATAATCTCCTTCATTCCGGAGAGACACAACTCACCCCTCGGGGACCAAACACACGCTCAGGAGCCTGAGCTGCTCCAAGTGGCCTACACCACACCATCTTCCTGAAAACATAAAGCACCAGTCAGCTCCATATGGAAGTGTGGGAAAGCCTCTGCTCTTAGGCCTTTGCTTTCAGTGAGGTCACAGTGCTGCCTTCAGGATGTTTTCAGCCTTTGAGACAGGATTGGAACTCTCTCGTGCAATGAGATATTCCCATGCAACAAAACGCATTCCTTGCCAAGAACTGGGTCCCTGACGCGGTCCGGACTCCACACGGGCCACAGCACCACACTCACGCACACACACTCCCCCCAACAACCGGGGAGAGGTACAACCCATGCAATGAAAGACCGTTTGCTCAAGACCTCATTTCCCAAGGAGGCTGAGAGAGGAGCACTGCCTGCTCCAGTACACACGCACTGGTTTCTAGGGACCCGGTGGGCTCCCAGTCACTTCTCCCTCGTGCTGCCTGGTGAGTCCCTGAGGAGACGCGATTGCCAAGGACTGAAACTCTTGAAACACGGAACGAATGCAAGACAGGAGGCGCTCCACGGAAACGGGAAGCACCACGCCCCACGGAGAGGAAGAACAAAACCCACCAGTCTGCCTTGGACAAGGAGCTTTTCCATCCACCTTCGTCGCCAGAGTGCGAAGAAGACGTTCCCACCCAACGTGTCCCAAAGAGATGACTTTGGACTCCATCCACAACACCCAGTTCTCTTCAGCACACATCTCCCATCAGGAAAGAGTCTGGACCACCCTCGAAAACACACAAGCGCCACTGATTCCTGGCTCCCGGGCTCCCACTTCATTGATGGAATGCACATTGCCTTCAGAGATGAAGAGCTCAACAGGGAGTTGCACTTGCCCTCATCCAGACTCCTACCCCCTAGTCCCATTGACTCCCACGAGAGAGGACCCCCTTTCGCCACAAGCGGGGTGAGATCTCCCCCTCCCCATCAGAGGGTGCAACTCTGCCACCAGGGGCGGGGCGGGGCGCGGCGCGGCGGGCTGGGCAGGGCAGGAGAGCAGGTGCGGAGGGGGGAGGCAGGAGGCCTGTGTTCACCTGCTGCTTCCACTCTCAATCCCTTCAACACCGTCCCCTGCTGGCCTCCAGCAACTCAGGCCCACCACCCTGACTCTCCCTGGAATGTTTCTCTGGAGTCTCAGGTCCCTTGTACTTCATTTTCACAGGCAGGAATGATTCCTCCTGCTCATGGCTGCCACTTCCCTGGCCCTGCCTTGACACTTGCCCACAGCCGCCGGTCCACGCTTTCCTTCCTTCCTTCCTCCCTTCGTTCGTCCCTTCGTTCCTTCCCACCTCCACCCGCCAAACACCAACCCAGTCAGACCTCCATGGGCACTCAGGGCACCCCCCCTCTCGACCTGAGCCACTCACCACCGCCTGAGCCTAACCCCCTACTCGATCTGGGGCCCTCCTCTTCCAGGGAACCAGGGTCCAACCCAGAAAGCCCACTCCTGAGGCGTCCAGACCGCAGCCGCAAAGGAGCCCAAGAAGAAGCCCGGAGCCCCAGGGCGGGGGGAGGGTTCTCATGGGAGGGGAAGACAGAGAGGGGCAGAGGGGAAGGCCACGTGCGACCTCGTCGCTAGGGACCTTACCTTGGCAGCACCGCGACTGAGGCAGGTCCTGGAGGGAGGCTGTGTGTCTCAGCTGCTCCACCTTTAGGCTTCTCCCAGATGGACTTTCAAGGGCGCCGGGGGGGCATCGCATCGCGCTCTGCCCCAGCCAGTGCTGGCACTCCACCAGCGCGGCCAAAGCCCGAGGCGCCCGGGAAGCGCGTCCCGCGCCCTGGCCTCTGGCTCCAGGAGCAGCAGGAGCAGCAGGGCCGCCACCCTCCGAGGCTGGAGGCTCATGGCTCCCAGTCTTCTCCACGCGGGGCCCCGCCTGCGCTCCCGCCAGCGCTCCCGCGAGCGCTACCGCTACCCCTACCGCCAAAGCCATGGCTGCCGGGTCGCAGGCGCCAGGCAGCAGCATGTCCCAGGTCGGGGGCTGAGGTGGGCGTCCGTCCCTGGCTGGCCCAGACACTTGGGGGCTTGGGGCGGCAGGCGGGCTGGGAGCCAACTCACGGCACGGCTGCAGCCTCAGCTGTGTCCCTCACCGGGCTCCGGCCCTGGCCCACGCGCATGCGCGCGCTCGAGCGCGCGCTCCCGCACACCTGCTTGGGCCCAGGATCCAAGCCGCCCCATCCCCCACCCCACCCCCACCCCCACCGCCACCCCCCCACAGGGGGCACAGCTACTGGGCACCAGGGTCTGCACCACCGCACCTCCCTGTGCCCACCAGATGCTCTGACCGACTGCCCGCCAGCCTGACAGCCACGAGCCAGGCAGAGGGCTCCAGACACCAGGCCAGTGGGACAGGGACCGGCAGGTGTCTCCTCCCAAGGTGGACACCTCCCTGTCACCCCTCAAGAGACCCAGGAACCTTTTGCATTGCTGGTTTCCCAGGGACGTGGCTGCACGTGAACCCAGTGATCCCTCTTGCATCCTAGGCCTCTGTGTTTCTTCTTCACTCTGCCTCCCATTCCCGCCAACCGTGGCCATCTACAGCCGTGCACCCTCCTCGCTCGTCACCCGTGACCGCAAGGGCAGCCCTAAGGGACAGGGAGACACGCTGGGCACACGAGACTCCTTCCGCCTCCCTTCTCCATGAAAGGCCGGTGCTTTTCAGCTCTGCATGCCCTTCCCATGGCCCTACCTGGACCGCACCACCAGCGGTCCCACCCTCAAGTCCACCCTGCCACCGCTGACTGTGGCACGTCCTTCAACTCTGTGGAACCGCCTGTCCACCTCCACTACCTCCCAACCCCCGTGTTTTCTCCACAGTGTGCCTCAGATCCCAACTCCTCCGTGCCATTTTTCTTTTCTTGGGTTTCCATTGCTTCTCAACGTTTCTTTCTTTTGGTGAGAGAGAGAGGGAGAGAGAGAGAGAGAGAGGCCATCACCCATGCGATTGTGCAGCAAGCATCGACTGAACGTGCAAGGCGTACCAGACCCTGCTCTGGAGGGCCAGTGTGCAGAGGTGGGCAAGGAAACGTATGCCTGAGGATTCAAGGGGAGCCACAGGACTACCGTCCAGGGTGAGGAGGAGTAGAGAGACCAAGCAGTCAAGGCTTTCTACGAAACGAGCATCGAGGGCACGAACCTACGCAGCCCTGGAAGGAGAGCAGGGGGTCACGGCCAGATGGATCATCGAAGGCCAGTCCCAATGGGCAGCCTTCATCACGTGTCCTCACCTGAGGACTTGCAAAGAGGCACGCCCAGACTGGACCTGGTAGAAACAGGACTTACAGCAAAAGCACAAGACTGCTCTGTGGACTTCATGGTCATGGGAAGGACACCATCCCACAAGCCCCACCAAGGGACTCTGGACTCTGGGGACTTGGCCTTACTGTGTACCATCAGGACCTGTCAGGACTCTTTCAAGTGCACAAGGGAAGAGCAAACTAAGCCACAAACCTAGGAGAACAGAGATGCAAAACCTTTCTCCCCCCAGGGGCAACGTCAATGATCGCATGCTATACAAATGCAAATGACCTCTGCTAGCATTAGAAAGGTCACCAGTTTTCGGCCTCTTTATCAGTCTCATACCACAAGTGCACCAGGGTTCCATTGGCTCCACAGGGACCATTTGCCTGCATTCTCCGTGGGAGCAGCTTCCTATCCTACCAGAACCCTCGCGTGTGTCTCCCTGTCATGGCACGTACTGATACATACGAGAATGACGTTTCCCTTTCATTTTGAACTTTGTGCTGATGCCTCCCTCCTGGCTCCGCGTCTCCACCCAGAAGACCGTTTGGCTCAGTTTACATGGTGTGTGTGTGTGTGTGTGTGTGTGTGTGTGTGTGTGCATATACGTATATATACACATACACGAATACGTGTACGTATATGTAGACACGTATGCGTATGTACACAGGTATCCCTAAGGACACACAGGTAGCTAGATGTATATATAAATGTAGCTGTTTTTTCTTTTGAAAATACACACTGAAAACTCTGTGGGCCGCTTGGATGACTCAGCTGGGTAATGGTCCGACTTCGGGTCACGTCAGACTCTCAGGGTTCCTGAGCTGAGTCACGCCTAGTGCTCCGTGCTGACAGCTCAGAGCCTGGAACCTGATTCCCTTCTGGGTATCCTCTCTCTCTCCCTGCCCCTCCCTCGCTTGTGCTCTCTCTGTCTCTCTTGCTTTCTCTCAGAGGTGAACGTTAAAAAAGAAACCAAAGCATGTGGCTCTGGATCTCGCCTCACGTCACGATCTCACAGTTTGTGAGGCTGAGCCTCCACAAGGAGCCCCACCTCAAGATGGGCGCCAACGATGCGGAGCCCGCTGGCCCTCCTCTCTCTCTCCCTCCCTGTCTGCCCTATCCCTGCTCACAGGCACACGTGCATGCGTCCACTCTCTCTCTGCCTCTCAGAATGAATGAAAGAAACAGAGAACCTCAAATGAGAACACTAAAGGAACACCGTCGAGTTCATGACTACAGCGAATGAATGGCTGTGCCCGTGGCCAGCACCTGCCCTGGGGAACGTTCTATTTCCTATTTGTTCATGTGTCTTCACTCTGGAGACACAGGGAGCCAGAGAGCAAGCCGGCAAGCCGGTGACCGCCAGTGGGGGAGGGGCAGAGAAGCAGAGACAGACACACGCAGAATCTGAAAACAGGCTCCAGGGCCTGAGCTGTGGGCACAGAGCCCAGCGCAGGGCTGGAACTCAGGAACCGCGAGGGCGTGACCTGAGCCCAAGTCGGAAGCTCAACCCACTGAACCACCCAGGCGCCCGGGGAAGGTTCCATTCAGGAGTCCACTCTACCCATCCCCGCCCATTTGCGCAAGGTCAGAGCCCTTGCGACACATACCAGCAGGAAGGATGCTCTACAACTGTCCACAACCTGCCCTCTGTCTACCAAAGAGGCTACCCTGACGATACCTAGCAAACAGGGCGCTCCGATCAAAAGGCCCATGGATAAAGGTCATGCCTGCCTCCCCTCAGGGCCTGGTGACTCCCCAGGTTCCCCTTGCGGCGCACTCTGTCCCACTGGAAACGTCGTGGCTTTGGGTTCCAAGGTGCCCTGCAGCTGAGCACAGGCCACCGGGAACGACCTCACCGCAGCTACCTACCAGGAGACAGCTTCGCACCCTTCACCCTTCCTGCAGGCCCTGTGCTCAGGGTCTGGGACCAGCCAGGGCGCGGGTCACAAGCAGAGAACGTTAGCATTTGAGAACGCAGAAACGGCCTCGGTGTTCCCTACTCGGGGACCACGTTCACCACCTGGGCGCCTGCGACACTGGCAACTGGCACACAGGGCGACGGGGAGTGTGGACCGCATGAAATGAGGGCCCTCGGCCGCTTCTCCTGCAATTCAGAGGGGGAACTCGCAAAGGTCCCCTCAGTCACCAGCTCCCAAGAAGCCTCCCTGCGGAAGGGATGGTGCCATCAACAGCCTGTTCCTCCTTCCAGCCCTGCCTGGGTTTCAGGGGCACCACAGCACCGGCGGGGGGGGGGGGGCGGGGGGGTGTCCTAGGAAGGTCCCGCTGACCCATGCCCCCCGCTGTGCCGCCACCCTCACTAAGAGCCCCGCATGTCACTCTCCAAAGTGTCTCAGGCTGGATGTGCAATGATAGGGTTCCCCGCAGAGAGCGTGACTCAGGCCCTAGAGCCTATTTTGCTGGATTCCCCGTTTGAGGGCACACGCACGTCTCCAAGCCCACCTCTGCTCGCAGGACAGGCACGCTAGGTGCAAATGCTTTCCCTGCCTCTCGACAGGCAGCAGTGGGAAAGCCAGCGGTGCAGCACGCTCATGTGGAGGCCGACTGCCTGCCTTCATGCCTCGAGTCCTCCCGCTTCACAGCACTGACCCCCGGCACACATTCTTTCACATCTTCCCTTGGAAATACGAACGGGGACGAGAGTCCTTGCCGAGGTACTCTGTGTCGTCTGCATAGATCTCTCAAGTGCTCAGAACAGTGCCTGGAACAGGCTAAGCCCTCTACCAAGGTGGGGTAAGACCAAGGAAAACAAACACGCATAGGCAGTCCCCTCCCTCGTGGCCAGCACCTAGGCAACTGCTGGGGATGGTGAGGCAGGGGAGGGATCCCTTCCTTCCCCCGACGGTGTCCGGCTCCCCCTCCCTCCTCAGGACTTCCCGCTGGCATCAACAAAACCTCCCTGCCTGATTCTGGGTGGAGCCGGCTAGGAACCCAGTGCCTCAGGGAGAGGCCCTCGCACATCTCCCTGGATACTTGCACGGGCTTCAGGTCAACAGACTCTGCCTCCTCACCTATATGGCAACAGGGACTGCACACCCGTGGAGCCGCTTCGGGACTTGCAAAGCATCAAAGGTGTTCGGACCACAACCAAGTTTCGAGGCCACGCACGGCGACCATGTTACCAAGGAAACCTCTCACATGGCGAGCTCATGGATCAATATCCATGCGATGACTTAGGCAGAATCATCACGGTAATCATGAAGGTAACGATACTCAAGGTCCCCATAATCTCCTTCATTCCGGAGAGACACAACTCACCCCTCGGGGACCAAACACACGCTCAGGAGCCTGAGCTGCTCCAAGTGGCCTACACCACACCATCTTCCTGAAAACATAAAGCACCAGTCAGCTCCATATGGAAGTGTGGGAAAGCCTCTGCTCTTAGGCCTTTGCTTTCAGTGAGGTCACAGTGCTGCCTTCAGGATGTTTTCAGCCTTTGAGACAGGATTGGAACTCTCTCGTGCAATGAGATATTCCCATGCAACAAAACGCATTCCTTGCCAAGAACTGGGTCCCTGACGCGGTCCGGACTCCACACGGGCCACAGCACCACACTCACGCACACACACTCCCCCCAACAACCGGGGAGAGGTACAACCCATGCAATGAAAGACCGTTTGCTCAAGACCTCATTTCCCAAGGAGGCTGAGAGAGGAGCACTGCCTGCTCCAGTACACACGCACTGGTTTCTAGGGACCCGGTGGGCTCCCAGTCACTTCTCCCTCGTGCTGCCTGGTGAGTCCCTGAGGAGACGCGATTGCCAAGGACTGAAACTCTTGAAACACGGAACGAATGCAAGACAGGAGGCGCTCCACGGAAACGGGAAGCACCACGCCCCACGGAGAGGAAGAACAAAACCCACCAGTCTGCCTTGGACAAGGAGCTTTTCCATCCACCTTCGTCGCCAGAGTGCGAAGAAGACGTTCCCACCCAACGTGTCCCAAAGAGATGACTTTGGACTCCATCCACAACACCCAGTTCTCTTCAGCACACATCTCCCATCAGGAAAGAGTCTGGACCACCCTCGAAAACACACAAGCGCCACTGATTCCTGGCTCCCGGGCTCCCACTTCATTGATGGAATGCACATTGCCTTCAGAGATGAAGAGCTCAACAGGGAGTTGCACTTGCCCTCATCCAGACTCCTACCCCCTAGTCCCATTGACTCCCACGAGAGAGGACCCCCTTTCGCCACAAGCGGGGTGAGATCTCCCCCTCCCCATCAGAGGGTGCAACTCTGCCACCAGGGGCGGGGCGGGGCGCGGCGCGGCGGGCTGGGCAGGGCAGGAGAGCAGGTGCGGAGGGGGGAGGCAGGAGGCCTGTGTTCACCTGCTGCTTCCACTCTCAATCCCTTCAACACCGTCCCCTGCTGGCCTCCAGCAACTCAGGCCCACCACCCTGACTCTCCCTGGAATGTTTCTCTGGAGTCTCAGGTCCCTTGTACTTCATTTTCACAGGCAGGAATGATTCCTCCTGCTCATGGCTGCCACTTCCCTGGCCCTGCCTTGACACTTGCCCACAGCCGCCGGTCCACGCTTTCCTTCCTTCCTTCCTCCCTTCGTTCGTCCCTTCGTTCCTTCCCACCTCCACCCGCCAAACACCAACCCAGTCAGACCTCCATGGGCACTCAGGGCACCCCCCCTCTCGACCTGAGCCACTCACCACCGCCTGAGCCTAACCCCCTACTCGATCTGGGGCCCTCCTCTTCCAGGGAACCAGGGTCCAACCCAGAAAGCCCACTCCTGAGGCGTCCAGACCGCAGCCGCAAAGGAGCCCAAGAAGAAGCCCGGAGCCCCAGGGCGGGGGGAGGGTTCTCATGGGAGGGGAAGACAGAGAGGGGCAGAGGGGAAGGCCACGTGCGACCTCGTCGCTAGGGACCTTACCTTGGCAGCACCGCGACTGAGGCAGGTCCTGGAGGGAGGCTGTGTGTCTCAGCTGCTCCACCATTAGGCTTCTCCCAGATGGACTTTCAAGGGCGCCGGGGGGGCATCGCATCGCGCTCTGCCCCAGCCAGTGCTGGCACTCCACCAGCGCGGCCAAAGACCGAGGCGCCCGGGAAGCGCGTCCCGCGCCCTGGCCTCTGGCTCCAGGAGCAGCAGGAGCAGCAGGGCCGCCACCCTCCGAGGCTGGAGGCTCATGGCTCCCAGTCTTCTCCACGCGGGGCCCCGCCTGCGCTCCCGCCAGCGCTCCCGCGAGCGCTACCGCTACCCCTACCGCCAAAGCCATGGCTGCCGGGTCGCAGGCGCCAGGCAGCAGCATGTCCCAGGTCGGGGGCTGAGGTGGGCGTCCGTCCCTGGCTGGCCCAGACACTTGGGGGCTTGGGGCGGCAGGCGGGCTGGGAGCCAACTCACGGCACGGCTGCAGCCTCAGCTGTGTCCCTCACCGGGCTCCGGCCCTGGCCCACGCGCATGCGCGCGCTCGAGCGCGCGCTCCCGCACACCTGCTTGGGCCCAGGATCCTAGCCGCCCCATCCCCCACCCCACCCCCACCGCCACCCCCCCACAGGGGGCACAGCTCCTGGGCACCAGGGTCTGCACCACCGCACCTCCCTGTGCCCACCAGATGCTCTGACCGACTGCCCGCCAGCCTGACAGCCGCGAGCCAGGCAGAGGGCTCCAGACACCAGGCCAGTGGGACAGGGACCGGCAGGTGTCTCCTCCCAAGGTGGACACCTCCCTGTCACCCCTCAAGAGACCCAGGAACCTTTTGCATTGCTGGTTTCCCAGGGACGTGGCTGCACGTGAACCCAGTGATCCCTCTTGCATCCTAGGCCTCTGTGTTTCTTCTTCACTCTGCCTCCCATTCCCGCCAACCGTGGCCATCTACAGCCGTGCACCCTCCTCGCTCGTCACCCGTGACCGCAAGGGCAGCCCTAAGGGACAGGGAGACACGCTGGGCACACGAGACTCCTTCCACCTCCCTTCTCCATGAAAGGCCGGTGCTTTTCAGCTCTGCATGCCCTTCCCATGGCCCTACCTGGACCGCACCACCAGCGGTCCCACCCCTAAGTCCACCCTGCCACCGCTGACTGTGGCACGTCCTTCAACTCTGTGGAACCGCCTGTCCACCTCCACTACCTCCCAACCCCCGTGTTTTCTTCACAGTGTGCCTCAGATCCCAACTCCTCCGTGCCATTTTTCTTTTCTTGGGTTTCCATTGCTTTTCAACGTTTCTTTCTTTTGGTGAGAGAGAGAGGGAGAGAGAGAGAGAGAGAGGCCATCACCCATGCGATTGTGCAGCAAGCATCGACTGAACGTGCAAGGCGTACCAGACCCTGCTCTGGAGGGCCAGTGTGCAGAGGTGGGCAAGGAAACGTATGCCTGAGGATTCAAGGGGAGCCACAGGACTACCGTCCAGGGTGAGGAGGAGTAGAGAGACCAAGCAGTGAAGGCTTTCTACGAAACGAGCATCGAGGGCACGAACCTACGCAGCCCTGGAAGGAGAGCAGGGGGTCACGGCCAGATGGATCATCGAAGGCCAGTCCCAATGGGCAGCCTTCATCACGTGTCCTCACCTGAGGACTTGCAAAGAGGCACGCCCAGACTGGACCTGGTAGAAACAGGACTTACAGCAAAAGCACAAGACTGCTCTGTGGACTTCATGGTCATGGGAAGGACACCATCCCACAAGCCCCACCAAGGGACTCTGGACTCTGGGGACTTGGCCTTACTGTGTACCATCAGGACCTGTCAGGACTCTTTCAAGTGCACAAGGGAAGAGCAAACTAAGCCACAAACCTAGGAGAACAGAGATGCAAAACCTTTCTCCCCCCAGGGGCAACGTCAATGATCGCATGCTATACAAATGCAAATGACCTCTGCTAGCATTAGAAAGGTCACCAGTTTTCGGCCTCTTTATCAGTCTCATACCACAAGTGCACCAGGGTTCCATTGGCTCCACAGGGACCATTTGCCTGCATTCTCCGTGGGAGCAGCTTCCTATCCTACCAGAACCCTCGCGTGTGTCTCCCTGTCATGGCACGTACTGATACATACGAGAATGACGTTTCCCTTTCATTTTGAACTTTGTGCTGATGCCTCCCTCCTGGCTCCGCGTCTCCACCCAGAAGACCGTTTGGCTCAGTTTACATGGTGTGTGTGTGTGTGTGTGTGTGTGTGTGTGTGTGCATATACGTATATATACACATACACGAATACGTGTACGTATATGTAGACACGTATGCGTATGTACACAGGTATCCCTAAGGACACACAGGTAGCTAGATGTATATATAAATGTAGCTGTTTTTTCTTTTGAAAATACACACTGAAAACTCTGTGGGCCGCTTGGATGACTCAGCTGGGTAATGGTCCGACTTCGGGTCACGTCAGGCTCTCAGGGTTCCTGAGCTGAGTCACGCCTAGTGCTCCGTGCTGACAGCTCAGAGCCTGGAACCTGATTCCCTTCTGGGTATCCTCTCTGTCTCCCTGCCCCTCCCTCGCTTGTGCTCTCTCTGTCTCTCTTGCTTTCTCTCAGAGGTGAACGTTAAAAAAGAAACCAAAGCATGTGGCTCTGGATCTCGCCTCACGTCACGATCTCACAGTTTGTGAGGCTGAGCCTCCACAAGGAGCCCCACCTCAAGATGGGCGCCAACGATGCGGAGCCCGCTGGCCCTCCTCTCTCTCTCCCTCCCTGTCTGCCCTATCCCTGCTCACAGGCACACGTGCATGCGTCCACTCTCTCTCTGCCTCTCAGAATGAATGAAAGAAACAGAGAACCTCAAATGAGAACACTAAAGGAACACCGTCGAGTTCATGACTACAGCGAATGAATGGCTGTGCCCGTGGCCAGCACCTGCCCTGGGGAACGTTCTATTTCCTATTTGTTCATGTGTCTTCACTCTGGAGACACAGGGAGCCAGAGAGCAAGCCGGCAAGCCGGTGACCGCCAGTGGGGGAGGGGCAGAGAAGCAGAGACAGACACACGCAGAATCTGAAAACAGGCTCCAGGGCCTGAGCTGTGGGCACAGAGCCCAGCGCAGGGCTGGAACTCAGGAACCGCGAGGGCGTGACCTGAGCCCAAGTCGGAAGCTCAACCCACTGAACCACCCAGGCGCCCGGGGAAGGTTCCATTCAGGAGTCCACTCTACCCATCCCCGCCCATTTGCGCAAGGTCAGAGCCCTTGCGACACATACCAGCAGGAAGGATGCTCTACAACTGTCCACAACCTGCCCTCTGTCTACCAAAGAGGCTACCCTGACGATACCTAGCAAACAGGGCGCTCCGATCAAAAGGCCCATGGATAAAGGTCATGCCTGCCTCCCCTCAGGGCCTGGTGACTCCCCAGGTTCCCCTTGCGGCGCACTCTGTCCCACTGGAAACGTCGTGGCTTTGGGTTCCAAGGTGCCCTGCAGCTGAGCACAGGCCACCGGGAACGACCTCACCGCAGCTACCTACCAGGAGACAGCTTCGCACCCTTCACCCTTCCTGCAGGCCCTGTGCTCAGGGTCTGGGACCAGCCAGGGCGCGGGTCACAAGCAGAGAACGTTAGCATTTGAGAACGCAGAAACGGCCTCGGTGTTCCCTACTCGGGGACCACGTTCACCACCTGGGCGCCTGCGACACTGGCAACTGGCACACAGGGCGACGGGGAGTGTGGACCGCATGAAATGAGGGCCCTCGGCCGCTTCTCCTGCAATTCAGAGGGGGAACTCGCAAAGGTCCCCTCAGTCACCAGCTCCCAAGAAGCCTCCCTGCGGAAGGGATGGTGCCATCAACAGCCTGTTCCTCCTTCCAGCCCTGCCTGGGTTTCAGGGGCACCACAGCACCGGCGGGGGGGGTGGGGGGGCGGGGGGGTGTCCTAGGAAGGTCCCGCTGACCCATGCCCCCCGCTGTGCCGCCACCCTCACTAAGAGCCCCGCATGTCACTCTCCAAAGTGTCTCAGGCTGGATGTGCAATGATAGGGTTCCCCGCAGAGAGCGTGACTCAGGCCCTAGAGCCTATTTTGCTGGATTCCCCGTTTGAGGGCACACGCACGTCTCCAAGCCCACCTCTGCTCGCAGGACAGGCACGCTAGGTGCAAATGCTTTCCCTGCCTCTCGACAGGCAGCAGTGGGAAAGCCAGCGGTGCAGCACGCTCATGTGGAGGCCGACTGCCTGCCTTCATGCCTCGAGTCCTCCCGCTTCACAGCACTGACCCCCGGCACACATTCTTTCACATCTTCCCTTGGAAATACGAACGGGGACGAGAGTCCTTGCCGAGGTACTCTGTGTCGTCTGCATAGATCTCTCAAGTGCTCAGAACAGTGCCTGGAACAGGCTAAGCCCTCTACCAAGGTGGGGTAAGACCAAGGAAAACAAACACGCATAGGCAGTCCCCTCCCTCGTGGCCAGCACCTAGGCAACTGCTGGGGATGGTGAGGCAGGGGAGGGATCCCTTCCTTCCCCCGACGGTGTCCGGCTCCCCCTCCCTCCTCAGGACTTCCCGCTGGCATCAACAAAACCTCCCTGCCTGATTCTGGGTGGAGCCGGCTAGGAACCCAGTGCCTCAGGGAGAGGCCCTCGCACATCTCCCTGGATACTTGCACGGGCTTCAGGTCAACAGACTCTGCCTCCTCACCTATATGGCAACAGGGACTGCACACCCGTGGAGCCGCTTCGGGACTTGCAAAGCATCAAAGGTGTTCGGACCACAACCAAGTTTCGAGGCCACGCACGGCGACCATGTTACCAAGGAAACCTCTCACATGGCGAGCTCATGGATCAATATCCATGCGATGACTTAGGCAGAATCATCACGGTAATCATGAAGGTAACGATACTCAAGGTCCCCATAATCTCCTTCATTCCGGAGAGACACAACTCACCCCTCGGGGACCAAACACACGCTCAGGAGCCTGAGCTGCTCCAAGTGGCCTACACCACACCATCTTCCTGAAAACATAAAGCACCAGTCAGCTCCATATGGAAGTGTGGGAAAGCCTCTGCTCTTAGGCCTTTGCTTTCAGTGAGGTCACAGTGCTGCCTTCAGGATGTTTTCAGCCTTTGAGACAGGATTGGAACTCTCTCGTGCAATGAGATATTCCCATGCAACAAAACGCATTCCTTGCCAAGAACTGGGTCCCTGACGCGGTCCGGACTCCACACGGGCCACAGCACCACACTCACGCACACACACTCCCCCCAACAACCGGGGAGAGGTACAACCCATGCAATGAAAGACCGTTTGCTCAAGACCTCATTTCCCAAGGAGGCTGAGAGAGGAGCACTGCCTGCTCCAGTACACACGCACTGGTTTCTAGGGACCCGGTGGGCTCCCAGTCACTTCTCCCTCGTGCTGCCTGGTGAGTCCCTGAGGAGACGCGATTGCCAAGGACTGAAACTCTTGAAACACGGAACGAATGCAAGACAGGAGGCGCTCCACGGAAACGGGAAGCACCACGCCCCACGGAGAGGAAGAACAAAACCCACCAGTCTGCCTTGGACAAGGAGCTTTTCCATCCACCTTCGTCGCCAGAGTGCGAAGAAGACGTTCCCACCCAACGTGTCCCAAAGAGATGACTTTGGACTCCATCCACAACACCCAGTTCTCTTCAGCACACATCTCCCATCAGGAAAGAGTCTGGACCACCCTCGAAAACACACAAGCGCCACTGATTCCTGGCTCCCGGGCTCCCACTTCATTGATGGAATGCACATTGCCTTCAGAGATGAAGAGCTCAACAGGGAGTTGCACTTGCCCTCATCCAGACTCCTACCCCCTAGTCCCATTGACTCCCACGAGAGAGGACCCCCTTTCGCCACAAGCGGGGTGAGATCTCCCCCTCCCCATCAGAGGGTGCAACTCTGCCACCAGGGGCGGGGCGGGGCGCGGCGCGGCGGGCTGGGCAGGGCAGGAGAGCAGGTGCGGAGGGGGGAGGCAGGAGGCCTGTGTTCACCTGCTGCTTCCACTCTCAATCCCTTCAACACCGTCCCCTGCTGGCCTCCAGCAACTCAGGCCCACCACCCTGACTCTCCCTGGAATGTTTCTCTGGAGTCTCAGGTCCCTTGTACTTCATTTTCACAGGCAGGAATGATTCCTCCTGCTCATGGCTGCCACTTCCCTGGCCCTGCCTTGACACTTGCCCACAGCCGCCGGTCCACGCTTTCCTTCCTTCCTTCCTCCCTTCGTTCGTCCCTTCGTTCCTTCCCACCTCCACCCGCCAAACACCAACCCAGTCAGACCTCCATGGGCACTCAGGGCACCCCCCCTCTCGACCTGAGCCACTCACCACCGCCTGAGCCTAACCCCCTACTCGATCTGGGGCCCTCCTCTTCCAGGGAACCAGGGTCCAACCCAGAAAGCCCACTCCTGAGGCGTCCAGACCGCAGCCGCAAAGGAGCCCAAGAAGAAGCCCGGAGCCCCAGGGCGGGGGGAGGGTTCTCATGGGAGGGGAAGACAGAGAGGGGCAGAGGGGAAGGCCACGTGCGACCTCGTCGCTAGGGACCTTACCTTGGCAGCACCGCGACTGAGGCAGGTCCTGGAGGGAGGCTGTGTGTCTCAGCTGCTCCACCTTTAGGCTTCTCCCAGATGGACTTTCAAGGGCGCCGGGGGGGCATCGCATCGCGCTCTGCCCCAGCCAGTGCTGGCACTCCACCAGCGCGGCCAAAGCCCGAGGCGCCCGGGAAGCGCGTCCCGCGCCCTGGCCTCTGGCTCCAGGAGCAGCAGGAGCAGCAGGGCCGCCACCCTCCGAGGCTGGAGGCTCATGGCTCCCAGTCTTCTCCACGCGGGGCCCCGCCTGCGCTCCCGCCAGCGCTCCCGCGAGCGCTACCGCTACCCCTACCGCCAAAGCCATGGCTGCCGGGTCGCAGGCGCCAGGCAGCAGCATGTCCCAGGTCGGGGGCTGAGGTGGGCGTCCGTCCCTGGCTGGCCCAGACACTTGGGGGCTTGGGGCGGCAGGCGGGCTGGGAGCCAACTCACGGCACGGCTGCAGCCTCAGCTGTGTCCCTCACCGGGCTCCGGCCCTGGCCCACGCGCATGCGCGCGCTCGAGCGCGCGCTCCCGCACACCTGCTTGGGCCCAGGATCCAAGCCGCCCCATCCCCCACCCCACCCCCACCGCCACCCCCCCACAGGGGGCACAGCTACTGGGCACCAGGGTCTGCACCACCGCACCTCCCTGTGCCCACCAGATGCTCTGACCGACTGCCCGCCAGCCTGACAGCCGCGAGCCAGGCAGAGGGCTCCAGACACCAGGCCAGTGGGACAGGGACCGGCAGGTGTCTCCTCCCAAGGTGGACACCTCCCTGTCACCCCTCAAGAGACCCAGGAACCTTTTGCATTGCTGGTTTCCCAGGGACGTGGCTGCACGTGAACCCAGTGATCCCTCTTGCATCCTAGGCCTCTGTGTTTCTTCTTCACTCTGCCTCCCATTCCCGCCAACCGTGGCCATCTACAGCCGTGCACCCTCCTCGCTCGTCACCCGTGACCGCAAGGGCAGCCCTAAGGGACAGGGAGACACGCTGGGCACACGAGACTCCTTCCGCCTCCCTTCTCCATGAAAGGCCGGTGCTTTTCAGCTCTGCATGCCCTTCCCATGGCCCTACCTGGACCGCACCACCAGCGGTCCCACCCTCAAGTCCACCCTGCCACCGCTGACTGTGGCACGTCCTTCAACTCTGTGGAACCGCCTGTCCACCTCCACTACCTCCCAACCCCCGTGTTTTCTTCACAGTGTGCCTCAGATCCCAACTCCTCCGTGCCATTTTTCTTTTCTTGGGTTTCCATTGCTTCTCAACGTTTCTTTCTTTTGGTGAGAGAGAGAGGGAGAGAGAGAGAGAGAGAGGCCATCACCCATGCGATTGTGCAGCAAGCATCGACTGAACGTGCAAGGCGTACCAGACCCTGCTCTGGAGGGCCAGTGTGCAGAGGTGGGCAAGGAAACGTATGCCTGAGGATTCAAGGGGAGCCACAGGACTACCGTCCAGGGTGAGGAGGAGTAGAGAGACCAAGCAGTCAAGGCTTTCTACGAAACGAGCATCGAGGGCACGAACCTACGCAGCCCTGGAAGGAGAGCAGGGGGTCACGGCCAGATGGATCATCGAAGGCCAGTCCCAATGGGCAGCCTTCATCACGTGTCCTCACCTGAGGACTTGCAAAGAGGCACGCCCAGACTGGACCTGGTAGAAACAGGACTTACAGCAAAAGCACAAGACTGCTCTGTGGACTTCATGGTCATGGGAAGGACACCATCCCACAAGCCCCACCAAGGGACTCTGGACTCTGGGGACTTGGCCTTACTGTGTACCATCAGGACCTGTCAGGACTCTTTCAAGTGCACAAGGGAAGAGCAAACTAAGCCACAAACCTAGGAGAACAGAGATGCAAAACCTTTCTCCCCCCAGGGGCAACGTCAATGATCGCATGCTATACAAATGCAAATGACCTCTGCTAGCATTAGAAAGGTCACCAGTTTTCGGCCTCTTTATCAGTCTCATACCACAAGTGCACCAGGGTTCCATTGGCTCCACAGGGACCATTTGCCTGCATTCTCCGTGGGAGCAGCTTCCTATCCTACCAGAACCCTCGCGTGTGTCTCCCTGTCATGGCACGTACTGATACATACGAGAATGACGTTTCCCTTTCATTTTGAACTTTGTGCTGATGCCTCCCTCCTGGCTCCGCGTCTCCACCCAGAAGACCGTTTGGCTCAGTTTACATGGTGTGTGTGTGTGTGTGTGTGTGTGTGTGTGTGTGCATATACGTATATATACACATACACGAATACGTGTACGTATATGTAGACACGTATGCGTATGTACACAGGTATCCCTAAGGACACACAGGTAGCTAGATGTATATATAAATGTAGCTGTTTTTTCTTTTGAAAATACACACTGAAAACTCTGTGGGCCGCTTGGATGACTCAGCTGGGTAATGGTCCGACTTCGGGTCACGTCAGGCTCTCAGGGTTCCTGAGCTGAGTCACGCCTAGTGCTCCGTGCTGACAGCTCAGAGCCTGGAACCTGATTCCCTTCTGGGTATCCTCTCTGTCTCCCTGCCCCTCCCTCGCTTGTGCTCTCTCTGTCTCTCTTGCTTTCTCTCAGAGGTGAACGTTAAAAAAGAAACCAAAGCATGTGGCTCTGGATCTCGCCTCACGTCACGATCTCACAGTTTGTGAGGCTGAGCCTCCACAAGGAGCCCCACCTCAAGATGGGCGCCAACGATGCGGAGCCCGCTGGCCCTCCTCTCTCTCTCCCTCCCTGTCTGCCCTATCCCTGCTCACAGGCACACGTGCATGCGTCCACTCTCTCTCTGCCTCTCAGAATGAATGAAAGAAACAGAGAACCTCAAATGAGAACACTAAAGGAACACCGTCGAGTTCATGACTACAGCGAATGAATGGCTGTGCCCGTGGCCAGCACCTGCCCTGGGGAACGTTCTATTTCCTATTTGTTCATGTGTCTTCACTCTGGAGACACAGGGAGCCAGAGAGCAAGCCGGCAAGCCGGTGACCGCCAGTGGGGGAGGGGCAGAGAAGCAGAGACAGACACACGCAGAATCTGAAAACAGGCTCCAGGGCCTGAGCTGTGGGCACAGAGCCCAGCGCAGGGCTGGAACTCAGGAACCGCGAGGGCGTGACCTGAGCCCAAGTCGGAAGCTCAACCCACTGAACCACCCAGGCGCCCGGGGAAGGTTCCATTCAGGAGTCCACTCTACCCATCCCCGCCCATTTGCGCAAGGTCAGAGCCCTTGCGACACATACCAGCAGGAAGGATGCTCTACAACTGTCCACAACCTGCCCTCTGTCTACCAAAGAGGCTACCCTGACGATACCTAGCAAACAGGGCGCTCCGATCAAAAGGCCCATGGATAAAGGTCATGCCTGCCTCCCCTCAGGGCCTGGTGACTCCCCAGGTTCCCCTTGCGGCGCACTCTGTCCCACTGGAAACGTCGTGGCTTTGGGTTCCAAGGTGCCCTGCAGCTGAGCACAGGCCACCGGGAACGACCTCACCGCAGCTACCTACCAGGAGACAGCTTCGCACCCTTCACCCTTCCTGCAGGCCCTGTGCTCAGGGTCTGGGACCAGCCAGGGCGCGGGTCACAAGCAGAGAACGTTAGCATTTGAGAACGCAGAAACGGCCTCGGTGTTCCCTACTCGGGGACCACGTTCACCACCTGGGCGCCTGCGACACTGGCAACTGGCACACAGGGCGACGGGGAGTGTGGACCGCATGAAATGAGGGCCCTCGGCCGCTTCTCCTGCAATTCAGAGGGGGAACTCGCAAAGGTCCCCTCAGTCACCAGCTCCCAAGAAGCCTCCCTGCGGAAGGGATGGTGCCATCAACAGCCTGTTCCTCCTTCCAGCCCTGCCTGGGTTTCAGGGGCACCACAGCACCGGCGGGGGGGGTGGGGGGGCGGGGGGGTGTCCTAGGAAGGTCCCGCTGACCCATGCCCCCCGCTGTGCCGCCACCCTCACTAAGAGCCCCGCATGTCACTCTCCAAAGTGTCTCAGGCTGGATGTGCAATGATAGGGTTCCCCGCAGAGAGCGTGACTCAGGCCCTAGAGCCTATTTTGCTGGATTCCCCGTTTGAGGGCACACGCACGTCTCCAAGCCCACCTCTGCTCGCAGGACAGGCACGCTAGGTGCAAATGCTTTCCCTGCCTCTCGACAGGCAGCAGTGGGAAAGCCAGCGGTGCAGCACGCTCATGTGGAGGCCGACTGCCTGCCTTCATGCCTCGAGTCCTCCCGCTTCACAGCACTGACCCCCGGCACACATTCTTTCACATCTTCCCTTGGAAATACGAACGGGGACGAGAGTCCTTGCCGAGGTACTCTGTGTCGTCTGCATAGATCTCTCAAGTGCTCAGAACAGTGCCTGGAACAGGCTAAGCCCTCTACCAAGGTGGGGTAAGACCAAGGAAAACAAACACGCATAGGCAGTCCCCTCCCTCGTGGCCAGCACCTAGGCAACTGCTGGGGATGGTGAGGCAGGGGAGGGATCCCTTCCTTCCCCCGACGGTGTCCGGCTCCCCCTCCCTCCTCAGGACTTCCCGCTGGCATCAACAAAACCTCCCTGCCTGATTCTGGGTGGAGCCGGCTAGGAACCCAGTGCCTCAGGGAGAGGCCCTCGCACATCTCCCTGGATACTTGCACGGGCTTCAGGTCAACAGACTCTGCCTCCTCACCTATATGGCAACAGGGACTGCACACCCGTGGAGCCGCTTCGGGACTTGCAAAGCATCAAAGGTGTTCGGACCACAACCAAGTTTCGAGGCCACGCACGGCGACCATGTTACCAAGGAAACCTCTCACATGGCGAGCTCATGGATCAATATCCATGCGATGACTTAGGCAGAATCATCACGGTAATCATGAAGGTAACGATACTCAAGGTCCCCATAATCTCCTTCATTCCGGAGAGACACAACTCACCCCTCGGGGACCAAACACACGCTCAGGAGCCTGAGCTGCTCCAAGTGGCCTACACCACACCATCTTCCTGAAAACATAAAGCACCAGTCAGCTCCATATGGAAGTGTGGGAAAGCCTCTGCTCTTAGGCCTTTGCTTTCAGTGAGGTCACAGTGCTGCCTTCAGGATGTTTTCAGCCTTTGAGACAGGATTGGAACTCTCTCGTGCAATGAGATATTCCCATGCAACAAAACGCATTCCTTGCCAAGAACTGGGTCCCTGACGCGGTCCGGACTCCACACGGGCCACAGCACCACACTCACGCACACACACTCCCCCCAACAACCGGGGAGAGGTACAACCCATGCAATGAAAGACCGTTTGCTCAAGACCTCATTTCCCAAGGAGGCTGAGAGAGGAGCACTGCCTGCTCCAGTACACACGCACTGGTTTCTAGGGACCCGGTGGGCTCCCAGTCACTTCTCCCTCGTGCTGCCTGGTGAGTCCCTGAGGAGACGCGATTGCCAAGGACTGAAACTCTTGAAACACGGAACGAATGCAAGACAGGAGGCGCTCCACGGAAACGGGAAGCACCACGCCCCACGGAGAGGAAGAACAAAACCCACCAGTCTGCCTTGGACAAGGAGCTTTTCCATCCACCTTCGTCGCCAGAGTGCGAAGAAGACGTTCCCACCCAACGTGTCCCAAAGAGATGACTTTGGACTCCATCCACAACACCCAGTTCTCTTCAGCACACATCTCCCATCAGGAAAGAGTCTGGACCACCCTCGAAAACACACAAGCGCCACTGATTCCTGGCTCCCGGGCTCCCACTTCATTGATGGAATGCACATTGCCTTCAGAGATGAAGAGCTCAACAGGGAGTTGCACTTGCCCTCATCCAGACTCCTACCCCCTAGTCCCATTGACTCCCACGAGAGAGGACCCCCTTTCGCCACAAGCGGGGTGAGATCTCCCCCTCCCCATCAGAGGGTGCAACTCTGCCACCAGGGGCGGGGCGGGGCGCGGCGCGGCGGGCTGGGCAGGGCAGGAGAGCAGGTGCGGAGGGGGGAGGCAGGAGGCCTGTGTTCACCTGCTGCTTCCACTCTCAATCCCTTCAACACCGTCCCCTGCTGGCCTCCAGCAACTCAGGCCCACCACCCTGACTCTCCCTGGAATGTTTCTCTGGAGTCTCAGGTCCCTTGTACTTCATTTTCACAGGCAGGAATGATTCCTCCTGCTCATGGCTGCCACTTCCCTGGCCCTGCCTTGACACTTGCCCACAGCCGCCGGTCCACGCTTTCCTTCCTTCCTTCCTCCCTTCGTTCGTCCCTTCGTTCCTTCCCACCTCCACCCGCCAAACACCAACCCAGTCAGACCTCCATGGGCACTCAGGGCACCCCCCCTCTCGACCTGAGCCACTCACCACCGCCTGAGCCTAACCCCCTACTCGATCTGGGGCCCTCCTCTTCCAGGGAACCAGGGTCCAACCCAGAAAGCCCACTCCTGAGGCGTCCAGACCGCAGCCGCAAAGGAGCCCAAGAAGAAGCCCGGAGCCCCAGGGCGGGGGGAGGGTTCTCATGGGAGGGGAAGACAGAGAGGGGCAGAGGGGAAGGCCACGTGCGACCTCGTCGCTAGGGACCTTACCTTGGCAGCACCGCGACTGAGGCAGGTCCTGGAGGGAGGCTGTGTGTCTCAGCTGCTCCACCTTTAGGCTTCTCCCAGATGGACTTTCAAGGGCGCCGGGGGGGCATCGCATCGCGCTCTGCCCCAGCCAGTGCTGGCACTCCACCAGCGCGGCCAAAGCCCGAGGCGCCCGGGAAGCGCGTCCCGCGCCCTGGCCTCTGGCTCCAGGAGCAGCAGGAGCAGCAGGGCCGCCACCCTCCGAGGCTGGAGGCTCATGGCTCCCAGTCTTCTCCACGCGGGGCCCCGCCTGCGCTCCCGCCAGCGCTCCCGCGAGCGCTACCGCTACCCCTACCGCCAAAGCCATGGCTGCCGGGTCGCAGGCGCCAGGCAGCAGCATGTCCCAGGTCGGGGGCTGAGGTGGGCGTCCGTCCCTGGCTGGCCCAGACACTTGGGGGCTTGGGGCGGCAGGCGGGCTGGGAGCCAACTCACGGCACGGCTGCAGCCTCAGCTGTGTCCCTCACCGGGCTCCGGCCCTGGCCCACGCGCATGCGCGCGCTCGAGCGCGCGCTCCCGCACACCTGCTTGGGCCCAGGATCCAAGCCGCCCCATCCCCCACCCCACCCCCACCGCCACCCCCCCACAGGGGGCACAGCTACTGGGCACCAGGGTCTGCACCACCGCACCTCCCTGTGCCCACCAGATGCTCTGACCGACTGCCCGCCAGCCTGACAGCCGCGAGCCAGGCAGAGGGCTCCAGACACCAGGCCAGTGGGACAGGGACCGGCAGGTGTCTCCTCCCAAGGTGGACACCTCCCTGTCACCCCTCAAGAGACCCAGGAACCTTTTGCATTGCTGGTTTCCCAGGGACGTGGCTGCACGTGAACCCAGTGATCCCTCTTGCATCCTAGGCCTCTGTGTTTCTTCTTCACTCTGCCTCCCATTCCCGCCAACCGTGGCCATCTACAGCCGTGCACCCTCCTCGCTCGTCACCCGTGACCGCAAGGGCAGCCCTAAGGGACAGGGAGACACGCTGGGCACACGAGACTCCTTCCGCCTCCCTTCTCCATGAAAGGCCGGTGCTTTTCAGCTCTGCATGCCCTTCCCATGGCCCTACCTGGACCGCACCACCAGCGGTCCCACCCTCAAGTCCACCCTGCCACCGCTGACTGTGGCACGTCCTTCAACTCTGTGGAACCGCCTGTCCACCTCCACTACCTCCCAACCCCCGTGTTTTCTTCACAGTGTGCCTCAGATCCCAACTCCTCCGTGCCATTTTTCTTTTCTTGGGTTTCCATTGCTTCTCAACGTTTCTTTCTTTTGGTGAGAGAGAGAGGGAGAGAGAGAGAGAGAGAGGCCATCACCCATGCGATTGTGCAGCAAGCATCGACTGAACGTGCAAGGCGTACCAGACCCTGCTCTGGAGGGCCAGTGTGCAGAGGTGGGCAAGGAAACGTATGCCTGAGGATTCAAGGGGAGCCACAGGACTACCGTCCAGGGTGAGGAGGAGTAGAGAGACCAAGCAGTCAAGGCTTTCTACGAAACGAGCATCGAGGGCACGAACCTACGCAGCCCTGGAAGGAGAGCAGGGGGTCACGGCCAGATGGATCATCGAAGGCCAGTCCCAATGGGCAGCCTTCATCACGTGTCCTCACCTGAGGACTTGCAAAGAGGCACGCCCAGACTGGACCTGGTAGAAACAGGACTTACAGCAAAAGCACAAGACTGCTCTGTGGACTTCATGGTCATGGGAAGGACACCATCCCACAAGCCCCACCAAGGGACTCTGGACTCTGGGGACTTGGCCTTACTGTGTACCATCAGGACCTGTCAGGACTCTTTCAAGTGCACAAGGGAAGAGCAAACTAAGCCACAAACCTAGGAGAACAGAGATGCAAAACCTTTCTCCCCCCAGGGGCAACGTCAATGATCGCATGCTATACAAATGCAAATGACCTCTGCTAGCATTAGAAAGGTCACCAGTTTTCGGCCTCTTTATCAGTCTCATACCACAAGTGCACCAGGGTTCCATTGGCTCCACAGGGACCATTTGCCTGCATTCTCCGTGGGAGCAGCTTCCTATCCTACCAGAACCCTCGCGTGTGTCTCCCTGTCATGGCACGTACTGATACATACGAGAATGACGTTTCCCTTTCATTTTGAACTTTGTGCTGATGCCTCCCTCCTGGCTCCGCGTCTCCACCCAGAAGACCGTTTGGCTCAGTTTACATGGTGTGTGTGTGTGTGTGTGTGTGTGTGTGTGTGTGTGCATATACGTATATATACACATACACGAATACGTGTACGTATATGTAGACACGTATGCGTATGTACACAGGTATCCCTAAGGACACACAGGTAGCTAGATGTATATATAAATGTAGCTGTTTTTTCTTTTGAAAATACACACTGAAAACTCTGTGGGCCGCTTGGATGACTCAGCTGGGTAATGGTCCGACTTCGGGTCACGTCAGACTCTCAGGGTTCCTGAGCTGAGTCACGCCTAGTGCTCCGTGCTGACAGCTCAGAGCCTGGAACCTGATTCCCTTCTGGGTATCCTCTCTCTCTCCCTGCCCCTCCCTCGCTTGTGCTCTCTCTGTCTCTCTTGCTTTCTCTCAGAGGTGAACGTTAAAAAAGAAACCAAAGCATGTGGCTCTGGATCTCGCCTCACGTCACGATCTCACAGTTTGTGAGGCTGAGCCTCCACAAGGAGCCCCACCTCAAGATGGGCGCCAACGATGCGGAGCCCGCTGGCCCTCCTCTCTCTCTCCCTCCCTGTCTGCCCTATCCCTGCTCACAGGCACACGTGCATGCGTCCACTCTCTCTCTGCCTCTCAGAATGAATGAAAGAAACAGAGAACCTCAAATGAGAACACTAAAGGAACACCGTCGAGTTCATGACTACAGCGAATGAATGGCTGTGCCCGTGGCCAGCACCTGCCCTGGGGAACGTTCTATTTCCTATTTGTTCATGTGTCTTCACTCTGGAGACACAGGGAGCCAGAGAGCAAGCCGGCAAGCCGGTGACCGCCAGTGGGGGAGGGGCAGAGAAGCAGAGACAGACACACGCAGAATCTGAAAACAGGCTCCAGGGCCTGAGCTGTGGGCACAGAGCCCAGCGCAGGGCTGGAACTCAGGAACCGCGAGGGCGTGACCTGAGCCCAAGTCGGAAGCTCAACCCACTGAACCACCCAGGCGCCCGGGGAAGGTTCCATTCAGGAGTCCACTCTACCCATCCCCGCCCATTTGCGCAAGGTCAGAGCCCTTGCGACACATACCAGCAGGAAGGATGCTCTACAACTGTCCACAACCTGCCCTCTGTCTACCAAAGAGGCTACCCTGACGATACCTAGCAAACAGGGCGCTCCGATCAAAAGGCCCATGGATAAAGGTCATGCCTGCCTCCCCTCAGGGCCTGGTGACTCCCCAGGTTCCCCTTGCGGCGCACTCTGTCCCACTGGAAACGTCGTGGCTTTGGGTTCCAAGGTGCCCTGCAGCTGAGCACAGGCCACCGGGAACGACCTCACCGCAGCTACCTACCAGGAGACAGCTTCGCACCCTTCACCCTTCCTGCAGGCCCTGTGCTCAGGGTCTGGGACCAGCCAGGGCGCGGGTCACAAGCAGAGAACGTTAGCATTTGAGAACGCAGAAACGGCCTCGGTGTTCCCTACTCGGGGACCACGTTCACCACCTGGGCGCCTGCGACACTGGCAACTGGCACACAGGGCGACGGGGAGTGTGGACCGCATGAAATGAGGGCCCTCGGCCGCTTCTCCTGCAATTCAGAGGGGGAACTCGCAAAGGTCCCCTCAGTCACCAGCTCCCAAGAAGCCTCCCTGCGGAAGGGATGGTGCCATCAACAGCCTGTTCCTCCTTCCAGCCCTGCCTGGGTTTCAGGGGCACCACAGCACCGGCGGGGGGGGGGGGGGCGGGGGGGTGTCCTAGGAAGGTCCCGCTGACCCATGCCCCCCGCTGTGCCGCCACCCTCACTAAGAGCCCCGCATGTCACTCTCCAAAGTGTCTCAGGCTGGATGTGCAATGATAGGGTTCCCCGCAGAGAGCGTGACTCAGGCCCTAGAGCCTATTTTGCTGGATTCCCCGTTTGAGGGCACACGCACGTCTCCAAGCCCACCTCTGCTCGCAGGACAGGCACGCTAGGTGCAAATGCTTTCCCTGCCTCTCGACAGGCAGCAGTGGGAAAGCCAGCGGTGCAGCACGCTCATGTGGAGGCCGACTGCCTGCCTTCATGCCTCGAGTCCTCCCGCTTCACAGCACTGACCCCCGGCACACATTCTTTCACATCTTCCCTTGGAAATACGAACGGGGACGAGAGTCCTTGCCGAGGTACTCTGTGTCGTCTGCATAGATCTCTCAAGTGCTCAGAACAGTGCCTGGAACAGGCTAAGCCCTCTACCAAGGTGGGGTAAGACCAAGGAAAACAAACACGCATAGGCAGTCCCCTCCCTCGTGGCCAGCACCTAGGCAACTGCTGGGGATGGTGAGGCAGGGGAGGGATCCCTTCCTTCCCCCGACGGTGTCCGGCTCCCCCTCCCTCCTCAGGACTTCCCGCTGGCATCAACAAAACCTCCCTGCCTGATTCTGGGTGGAGCCGGCTAGGAACCCAGTGCCTCAGGGAGAGGCCCTCGCACATCTCCCTGGATACTTGCACGGGCTTCAGGTCAACAGACTCTGCCTCCTCACCTATATGGCAACAGGGACTGCACACCCGTGGAGCCGCTTCGGGACTTGCAAAGCATCAAAGGTGTTCGGACCACAACCAAGTTTCGAGGCCACGCACGGCGACCATGTTACCAAGGAAACCTCTCACATGGCGAGCTCATGGATCAATATCCATGCGATGACTTAGGCAGAATCATCACGGTAATCATGAAGGTAACGATACTCAAGGTCCCCATAATCTCCTTCATTCCGGAGAGACACAACTCACCCCTCGGGGACCAAACACACGCTCAGGAGCCTGAGCTGCTCCAAGTGGCCTACACCACACCATCTTCCTGAAAACATAAAGCACCAGTCAGCTCCATATGGAAGTGTGGGAAAGCCTCTGCTCTTAGGCCTTTGCTTTCAGTGAGGTCACAGTGCTGCCTTCAGGATGTTTTCAGCCTTTGAGACAGGATTGGAACTCTCTCGTGCAATGAGATATTCCCATGCAACAAAACGCATTCCTTGCCAAGAACTGGGTCCCTGACGCGGTCCGGACTCCACACGGGCCACAGCACCACACTCACGCACACACACTCCCCCCAACAACCGGGGAGAGGTACAACCCATGCAATGAAAGACCGTTTGCTCAAGACCTCATTTCCCAAGGAGGCTGAGAGAGGAGCACTGCCTGCTCCAGTACACACGCACTGGTTTCTAGGGACCCGGTGGGCTCCCAGTCACTTCTCCCTCGTGCTGCCTGGTGAGTCCCTGAGGAGACGCGATTGCCAAGGACTGAAACTCTTGAAACACGGAACGAATGCAAGACAGGAGGCGCTCCACGGAAACGGGAAGCACCACGCCCCACGGAGAGGAAGAACAAAACCCACCAGTCTGCCTTGGACAAGGAGCTTTTCCATCCACCTTCGTCGCCAGAGTGCGAAGAAGACGTTCCCACCCAACGTGTCCCAAAGAGATGACTTTGGACTCCATCCACAACACCCAGTTCTCTTCAGCACACATCTCCCATCAGGAAAGAGTCTGGACCACCCTCGAAAACACACAAGCGCCACTGATTCCTGGCTCCCGGGCTCCCACTTCATTGATGGAATGCACATTGCCTTCAGAGATGAAGAGCTCAACAGGGAGTTGCACTTGCCCTCATCCAGACTCCTACCCCCTAGTCCCATTGACTCCCACGAGAGAGGACCCCCTTTCGCCACAAGCGGGGTGAGATCTCCCCCTCCCCATCAGAGGGTGCAACTCTGCCACCAGGGGCGGGGCGGGGCGCGGCGCGGCGGGCTGGGCAGGGCAGGAGAGCAGGTGCGGAGGGGGGAGGCAGGAGGCCTGTGTTCACCTGCTGCTTCCACTCTCAATCCCTTCAACACCGTCCCCTGCTGGCCTCCAGCAACTCAGGCCCACCACCCTGACTCTCCCTGGAATGTTTCTCTGGAGTCTCAGGTCCCTTGTACTTCATTTTCACAGGCAGGAATGATTCCTCCTGCTCATGGCTGCCACTTCCCTGGCCCTGCCTTGACACTTGCCCACAGCCGCCGGTCCACGCTTTCCTTCCTTCCTTCCTCCCTTCGTTCGTCCCTTCGTTCCTTCCCACCTCCACCCGCCAAACACCAACCCAGTCAGACCTCCATGGGCACTCAGGGCACCCCCCCTCTCGACCTGAGCCACTCACCACCGCCTGAGCCTAACCCCCTACTCGATCTGGGGCCCTCCTCTTCCAGGGAACCAGGGTCCAACCCAGAAAGCCCACTCCTGAGGCGTCCAGACCGCAGCCGCAAAGGAGCCCAAGAAGAAGCCCGGAGCCCCAGGGCGGGGGGAGGGTTCTCATGGGAGGGGAAGACAGAGAGGGGCAGAGGGGAAGGCCACGTGCGACCTCGTCGCTAGGGACCTTACCTTGGCAGCACCGCGACTGAGGCAGGTCCTGGAGGGAGGCTGTGTGTCTCAGCTGCTCCACCATTAGGCTTCTCCCAGATGGACTTTCAAGGGCGCCGGGGGGGCATCGCATCGCGCTCTGCCCCAGCCAGTGCTGGCACTCCACCAGCGCGGCCAAAGACCGAGGCGCCCGGGAAGCGCGTCCCGCGCCCTGGCCTCTGGCTCCAGGAGCAGCAGGAGCAGCAGGGCCGCCACCCTCCGAGGCTGGAGGCTCATGGCTCCCAGTCTTCTCCACGCGGGGCCCCGCCTGCGCTCCCGCCAGCGCTCCCGCGAGCGCTACCGCTACCCCTACCGCCAAAGCCATGGCTGCCGGGTCGCAGGCGCCAGGCAGCAGCATGTCCCAGGTCGGGGGCTGAGGTGGGCGTCCGTCCCTGGCTGGCCCAGACACTTGGGGGCTTGGGGCGGCAGGCGGGCTGGGAGCCAACTCACGGCACGGCTGCAGCCTCAGCTGTGTCCCTCACCGGGCTCCGGCCCTGGCCCACGCGCATGCGCGCGCTCGAGCGCGCGCTCCCGCACACCTGCTTGGGCCCAGGATCCTAGCCGCCCCATCCCCCACCCCACCCCCACCGCCACCCCCCCACAGGGGGCACAGCTCCTGGGCACCAGGGTCTGCACCACCGCACCTCCCTGTGCCCACCAGATGCTCTGACCGACTGCCCGCCAGCCTGACAGCCGCGAGCCAGGCAGAGGGCTCCAGACACCAGGCCAGTGGGACAGGGACCGGCAGGTGTCTCCTCCCAAGGTGGACACCTCCCTGTCACCCCTCAAGAGACCCAGGAACCTTTTGCATTGCTGGTTTCCCAGGGACGTGGCTGCACGTGAACCCAGTGATCCCTCTTGCATCCTAGGCCTCTGTGTTTCTTCTTCACTCTGCCTCCCATTCCCGCCAACCGTGGCCATCTACAGCCGTGCACCCTCCTCGCTCGTCACCCGTGACCGCAAGGGCAGCCCTAAGGGACAGGGAGACACGCTGGGCACACGAGACTCCTTCCACCTCCCTTCTCCATGAAAGGCCGGTGCTTTTCAGCTCTGCATGCCCTTCCCATGGCCCTACCTGGACCGCACCACCAGCGGTCCCACCCCTAAGTCCACCCTGCCACCGCTGACTGTGGCACGTCCTTCAACTCTGTGGAACCGCCTGTCCACCTCCACTACCTCCCAACCCCCGTGTTTTCTTCACAGTGTGCCTCAGATCCCAACTCCTCCGTGCCATTTTTCTTTTCTTGGGTTTCCATTGCTTTTCAACGTTTCTTTCTTTTGGTGAGAGAGAGAGGGAGAGAGAGAGAGAGAGAGGCCATCACCCATGCGATTGTGCAGCAAGCATCGACTGAACGTGCAAGGCGTACCAGACCCTGCTCTGGAGGGCCAGTGTGCAGAGGTGGGCAAGGAAACGTATGCCTGAGGATTCAAGGGGAGCCACAGGACTACCGTCCAGGGTGAGGAGGAGTAGAGAGACCAAGCAGTCAAGGCTTTCTACGAAACGAGCATCGAGGGCACGAACCTACGCAGCCCTGGAAGGAGAGCAGGGGGTCACGGCCAGATGGATCATCGAAGGCCAGTCCCAATGGGCAGCCTTCATCACGTGTCCTCACCTGAGGACTTGCAAAGAGGCACGCCCAGACTGGACCTGGTAGAAACAGGACTTACAGCAAAAGCACAAGACTGCTCTGTGGACTTCATGGTCATGGGAAGGACACCATCCCACAAGCCCCACCAAGGGACTCTGGACTCTGGGGACTTGGCCTTACTGTGTACCATCAGGACCTGTCAGGACTCTTTCAAGTGCACAAGGGAAGAGCAAACTAAGCCACAAACCTAGGAGAACAGAGATGCAAAACCTTTCTCCCCCCAGGGGCAACGTCAATGATCGCATGCTATACAAATGCAAATGACCTCTGCTAGCATTAGAAAGGTCACCAGTTTTCGGCCTCTTTATCAGTCTCATACCACAAGTGCACCAGGGTTCCATTGGCTCCACAGGGACCATTTGCCTGCATTCTCCGTGGGAGCAGCTTCCTATCCTACCAGAACCCTCGCGTGTGTCTCCCTGTCATGGCACGTACTGATACATACGAGAATGACGTTTCCCTTTCATTTTGAACTTTGTGCTGATGCCTCCCTCCTGGCTCCGCGTCTCCACCCAGAAGACCGTTTGGCTCAGTTTACATGGTGTGTGTGTGTGTGTGTGTGTGTGTGTGTGTGTGTGTGTGCATATACGTATATATACACATACACGAATACGTGTACGTATATGTAGACACGTATGCGTATGTACACAGGTATCCCTAAGGACACACAGGTAGCTAGATGTATATATAAATGTAGCTGTTTTTTCTTTTGAAAATACACACTGAAAACTCTGTGGGCCGCTTGGATGACTCAGCTGGGTAATGGTCCGACTTCGGGTCACGTCAGGCTCTCAGGGTTCCTGAGCTGAGTCACGCCTAGTGCTCCGTGCTGACAGCTCAGAGCCTGGAACCTGATTCCCTTCTGGGTATCCTCTCTCTCTCCCTGCCCCTCCCTCGCTTGTGCTCTCTCTGTCTCTCTTGCTTTCTCTCAGAGGTGAACGTTAAAAAAGAAACCAAAGCATGTGGCTCTGGATCTCGCCTCACGTCACGATCTCACAGTTTGTGAGGCTGAGCCTCCACAAGGAGCCCCACCTCAAGATGGGCGCCAACGATGCGGAGCCCGCTGGCCCTCCTCTCTCTCTCCCTCCCTGTCTGCCCTATCCCTGCTCACAGGCACACGTGCATGCGTCCACTCTCTCTCTGCCTCTCAGAATGAATGAAAGAAACAGAGAACCTCAAATGAGAACACTAAAGGAACACCGTCGAGTTCATGACTACAGCGAATGAATGGCTGTGCCCGTGGCCAGCACCTGCCCTGGGGAACGTTCTATTTCCTATTTGTTCATGTGTCTTCACTCTGGAGACACAGGGAGCCAGAGAGCAAGCCGGCAAGCCGGTGACCGCCAGTGGGGGAGGGGCAGAGAAGCAGAGACAGACACACGCAGAATCTGAAAACAGGCTCCAGGGCCTGAGCTGTGGGCACAGAGCCCAGCGCAGGGCTGGAACTCAGGAACCGCGAGGGCGTGACCTGAGCCCAAGTCGGAAGCTCAACCCACTGAACCACCCAGGCGCCCGGGGAAGGTTCCATTCAGGAGTCCACTCTACCCATCCCCGCCCATTTGCGCAAGGTCAGAGCCCTTGCGACACATACCAGCAGGAAGGATGCTCTACAACTGTCCACAACCTGCCCTCTGTCTACCAAAGAGGCTACCCTGACGATACCTAGCAAACAGGGCGCTCCGATCAAAAGGCCCATGGATAAAGGTCATGCCTGCCTCCCCTCAGGGCCTGGTGACTCCCCAGGTTCCCCTTGCGGCGGACTCTGTCCCACTGGAAACGTCGTGGCTTTGGGTTCCAAGGTGCCCTGCAGCTGAGCACAGGCCACCGGGAACGACCTCACCGCAGCTACCTACCAGGAGACAGCTTCGCACCCTTCACCCTTCCTGCCGGCCCTGTGCTCAGGGTCTGGGACCAGCCAGGGCGCGGGTCACAAGCAGAGAACGTTAGCATTTGAGAACGCAGAAACGGCCTCGGTGTTCCCTACTCGGGGACCACGTTCACCACCTGGGCGCCTGCGACACTGGCAACTGGCACACAGGGCGACGGGGAGTGTGGACCGCATGAAATGAGGGCCCTCGGCCGCTTCTCCTGCAATTCAGAGGGGGAACTCGCAAAGGTCCCCTCAGTCACCAGCTCCCAAGAAGCCTCCCTGCGGAAGGGATGGTGCCATCAACAGCCTGTTCCTCCTTCCAGCCCTGCCTGGGTTTCAGGGGCACCACAGCACCGGCGGGGGGGGGGGGGGGGCGGGGGGGTGTCCTAGGAAGGTCCCGCTGACCCATGCCCCCCGCTGTGCCGCCACCCTCACTAAGAGCCCCGCATGTCACTCTCCAAAGTGTCTCAGGCTGGATGTGCAATGATAGGGTTCCCCGCAGAGAGCGTGACTCAGGCCCTAGAGCCTATTTTGCTGGATTCCCCGTTTGAGGGCACACGCACGTCTCCAAGCCCACCTCTGCTCGCAGGACAGGCACGCTAGGTGCAAATGCTTTCCCTGCCTCTCGACAGGCAGCAGTGGGAAAGCCAGCGGTGCAGCACGCTCATGTGGAGGCCGACTGCCTGCCTTCATGCCTCGAGTCCTCCCGCTTCACAGCACTGACCCCCGGCACACATTCTTTCACATCTTCCCTTGGAAATACGAACGGGGACGAGAGTCCTTGCCGAGGTACTCTGTGTCGTCTGCATAGATCTCTCAAGTGCTCAGAACAGTGCCTGGAACAGGCTAAGCCCTCTACCAAGGTGGGGTAAGACCAAGGAAAACAAACACGCATAGGCAGTCCCCTCCCTCGTGGCCAGCACCTAGGCAACTGCTGGGGATGGTGAGGCAGGGGAGGGATCCCTTCCTTCCCCCGACGGTGTCCGGCTCCCCCTCCCTCCTCAGGACTTCCCGCTGGCATCAACAAAACCTCCCTGCCTGATTCTGGGTGGAGCCGGCTAGGAACCCAGTGCCTCAGGGAGAGGCCCTCGCACATCTCCCTGGATACTTGCACGGGCTTCAGGTCAACAGACTCTGCCTCCTCACCTATATGGCAACAGGGACTGCACACCCGTGGAGCCGCTTCGGGACTTGCAAAGCATCAAAGGTGTTCGGACCACAACCAAGTTTCGAGGCCACGCACGGCGACCATGTTACCAAGGAAACCTCTCACATGGCGAGCTCATGGATCAATATCCATGCGATGACTTAGGCAGAATCATCACGGTAATCATGAAGGTAACGATACTCAAGGTCCCCATAATCTCCTTCATTCCGGAGAGACACAACTCACCCCTCGGGGACCAAACACACGCTCAGGAGCCTGAGCTGCTCCAAGTGGCCTACACCACACCATCTTCCTGAAAACATAAAGCACCAGTCAGCTCCATATGGAAGTGTGGGAAAGCCTCTGCTCTTAGGCCTTTGCTTTCAGTGAGGTCACAGTGCTGCCTTCAGGATGTTTTCAGCCTTTGAGACAGGATTGGAACTCTCTCGTGCAATGAGATATTCCCATGCAACAAAACGCATTCCTTGCCAAGAACTGGGTCCCTGACGCGGTCCGGACTCCACACGGGCCACAGCACCACACTCACGCACACACACTCCCCCCAACAACCGGGGAGAGGTACAACCCATGCAATGAAAGACCGTTTGCTCAAGACCTCATTTCCCAAGGAGGCTGAGAGAGGAGCACTGCCTGCTCCAGTACACACGCACTGGTTTCTAGGGACCCGGTGGGCTCCCAGTCACTTCTCCCTCGTGCTGCCTGGTGAGTCCCTGAGGAGACGCGATTGCCAAGGACTGAAACTCTTGAAACACGGAACGAATGCAAGACAGGAGGCGCTCCACGGAAACGGGAAGCACCACGCCCCACGGAGAGGAAGAACAAAACCCACCAGTCTGCCTTGGACAAGGAGCTTTTCCATCCACCTTCGTCGCCAGAGTGCGAAGAAGACGTTCCCACCCAACGTGTCCCAAAGAGATGACTTTGGACTCCATCCACAACCACAACACCCAGTTCTCTTCAGCACACATCTCCCATCAGGAAAGAGTCTGGACCACCCTCGAAAACACACAAGCGCCACTGATTCCTGGCTCCCTGGCTCCCACTTCATTGATGGAATGCACATTGCCTTCAGAGATGAAGAGCTCAACAGGGAGTTGCACTTGCCCTCATCCAGACTCCTACCCCCTAGTCCCATTGACTCCCACGAGAGAGGACCCCCTTTCGCCACAAGCGGGGTGAGATCTCCCCCTCCCCATCAGAGGGTGCAACTCTGCCACCAGGGGCGGGGCGGGGCGCGGCGCGGCGGGCTGGGCAGGGCAGGAGAGCAGGTGCGGAGGGGGGAGGCAGGAGGCCTGTGTTCACCTGCTGCTTCCACTCTCAATCCCTTCAACACCGTCCCCTGCTGGCCTCCAGCAACTCAGGCCCACCACCCTGACTCTCCCTGGAATGTTTCTCTGGAGTCTCAGGTCCCTTGTACTTCATTTTCACAGGCAGGAATGATTCCTCCTGCTCATGGCTGCCACTTCCCTGGCCCTGCCTTGACACTTTCCCACAGCCGCCGGTCCACGCTTTCCTTCCTTCCTTCCTCCCTTCGTTCCTCCCTTCGTTCCTTCCCACCTCCACCCGCCAAACACCAACCCAGTCAGACCTCCATGGGCACTCAGGGCACCCCCCCTCTCGACCTGAGCCACTCACCACCGCCTGAGCCTAACCCCCTACTCGATCTGGGGCCCTCCTCTTCCAGGGAACCAGGGTCCAACGCAGAAAGCCCACTCCTGAGGCGTCCAGACCGCAGCCGCAAAGGAGCCCAAGAAGAAGCCCGGAGCCCCAGGGCGGGGGGAGGGTTCTCATGGGAGGGGAAGACAGAGAGGGGCAGAGGGGAAGGCCACGTGCGACCTCGTCGCTAGGGACCTTACCTTGGCAGCACCGCGACTGAGGCAGGTCCTGGAGGGAGGCTGTGTGTCTCAGCTGCTCCACCATTAGGCTTCTCCCAGATGGACTTTCAAGGGCGCCGGGGGGGCATCGCATCGCGCTCTGCCCCAGCCAGTGCTGGCACTCCACCAGCGCGGCCAAAGACCGAGGCGCCCGGGAAGCGCGTCCCGCGCCCTGGCCTCTGGCTCCAGGAGCAGCAGGAGCAGCAGGGCCGCCACCCTCCGAGGCTGGAGGCTCATGGCTCCCAGTCTTCTCCACGCGGGGCCCCGCCTGCGCTCCCGCCAGCGCTCCCGCGAGCGCTACCGCTACCCCTACCGCCAAAGCCATGGCTGCCGGGTCGCAGGCGCCAGGCAGCAGCATGTCCCAGGTCGGGGGCTGAGGTGGGCGTCCGTCCCTGGCTGGCCCAGACACTTGGGGGCTTGGGGCGGCAGGCGGGCTGGGAGCCAACTCACGGCACGGCTGCAGCCTCAGCTGTGTCCCTCACCGGGCTCCGGCCCTGGCCCACGCGCATGCGCGCGCTCGAGCGCGCGCTCCCGCACACCTGCTTGGGCCCAGGATCCTAGCCGCCCCATCCCCCACCCCACCCCCACCGCCACCCCCCCACAGGGGGCACAGCTCCTGGGCACCAGGGTCTGCACCACCGCACCTCCCTGTGCCCACCAGATGCTCTGACCGACTGCCCGCCAGCCTGACAGCCGCGAGCCAGGCAGAGGGCTCCAGAGACCAGGCCAGTGGGACAGGGAACGGCAGGTGTCTCCTCCCAAGGTGGACACCTCCCTGTCACCCCTCAAGAGACCCAGGAACCTTTTGCATTGCTGGTTTCCCAGGGACGTGGCTGCACGTGAACCCAGTGATCCCTCTTGCATCCTAGGCCTCTGTGTTTCTTCTTCACTCTGCCTCCCATTCCCGCCAACCGTGGCCATCTACAGCCGTGCACCCTCCTCGCTCGTCACCCGTGACCGCAAGGGCAGCCCTAAGGGACAGGGAGACACGCTGGGCACACGAGACTCCTTCCACCTCCCTTCTCCATGAAAGGCCGGTGCTTTTCAGCTCTGCATGCCCTTCCCATGGCCCTACCTGGACCGCACCACCAGCGGTCCCACCCCTAAGTCCACCCTGCCACCGCTGACTGTGGCACGTCCTTCAACTCTGTGGAACCGCCTGTCCACCTCCACTACCTCCCAACCCCCGTGTTTTCTTCACAGTGTGCCTCAGATCCCAACTCCTCCGTGCCATTTTTCTTTTCTTGGGTTTCCATTGCTTTTCAACGTTTCTTTCTTTTGGTGAGAGAGAGAGGGAGAGAGAGAGAGAGAGAGGCCATCACCCATGCGATTGTGCAGCAAGCATCGACTGAACGTGCAAGGCGTACCAGACCCTGCTCTGGAGGGCCAGTGTGCAGAGGTGGGCAAGGAAACGTATGCCTGAGGATTCAAGGGGAGCCACAGGACTACCGTCCAGGGTGAGGAGGAGTAGAGAGACCAAGCAGTCAAGGCTTTCTACGAAACGAGCATCGAGGGCACGAACCTACGCAGCCCTGGAAGGAGAGCAGGGGGTCACGGCCAGATGGATCATCGAAGGCCAGTCCCAATGGGCAGCCTTCATCACGTGTCCTCACCTGAGGACTTGCAAAGAGGCACGCCCAGACTGGACCTGGTAGAAACAGGACTTACAGCAAAAGCACAAGACTGCTCTGTGGACTTCATGGTCATGGGAAGGACACCATCCCACAAGCCCCACCAAGGGACTCTGGACTCTGGGGACTTGGCCTTACTGTGTACCATCAGGACCTGTCAGGACTCTTTCAAGTGCACAAGGGAAGAGCAAACTAAGCCACAAACCTAGGAGAACAGAGATGCAAAACCTTTCTCCCCCCAGGGGCAACGTCAATGATCGCATGCTATACAAATGCAAATGACCTCTGCTAGCATTAGAAAGGTCACCAGTTTTCGGCCTCTTTATCAGTCTCATACCACAAGTGCACCAGGGTTCCATTGGCTCCACAGGGACCATTTGCCTGCATTCTCCGTGGGAGCAGCTTCCTATCCTACCAGAACCCTCGCGTGTGTCTCCCTGTCATGGCACGTACTGATACATACGAGAATGACGTTTCCCTTTCATTTTGAACTTTGTGCTGATGCCTCCCTCCTGGCTCCGCGTCTCCACCCAGAAGACCGTTTGGCTCAGTTTACATGGTGTGTGTGTGTGTGTGTGTGTGTGTGTGTGTGTGTGTGTGTGCATATACGTATATATACACATACACGAATACGTGTACGTATCTGTAGACACGTATGCGTATGTACACAGGTATCCCTATGGACACACAGGTAGCTAGATGTATATATAAATGTAGCTGTTTTTTCTTTTGAAAATACACACTGAAAACTCTGTGGGCCGCTTGGATGACTCAGCTGGGTAATGGTCCGACTTCGGGTCACGTCAGGCTCTCAGGGTTCCTGAGCTGAGTCACGCCTAGTGCTCCGTGCTGACAGCTCAGAGCCTGGAACCTGATTCCCTTCTGGGTTTCCTCTCTCTCTCCCTGCCCCTCCCTCGCTTGTGCTCTCTCTGTCTCTCTCGCTTTCTCTCAGAGGTGAACGTTAAAAAAGAAACCAAAGCATGTGGCTCTGGATCTCGCCTCACGTCACGATCTCACAGTTTGTGAGGCTGAGCCTCCACAAGGAGCCCCACCTCAAGATGGGCGCCAACGATGCGGAGCCCGCTGGCCCTCCTCTCTCTCTCCCTCCCTGTCTGCCCTATCCCTGCTCACAGGCACACGTGCATGCGTCCACTCTCTCTCTGCCTCTCAGAATGAATGAAAGAAACAGAGAACCTCAAATGAGAACACTAAAGGAACACCGTCGAGTTCATGACTACAGCGAATGAATGGCTGTGCCCGTGGCCAGCACCTGCCCTGGGGAACGTTCTATTTCCTATTTGTTCATGTGTCTTCACTCTGGAGACACAGGGAGCCAGAGAGCAAGCCGGCAAGCCGGTGACCGCCAGTGGGGGAGGGGCAGAGAAGCAGAGACAGACACACGCAGAATCTGAAAACAGGCTCCAGGGCCTGAGCTGTGGGCACAGAGCCCAGCGCAGGGCTGGAACTCAGGAACCGCGAGGGCGTGACCTGAGCCCAAGTCGGAAGCTCAACCCACTGAACCACCCAGGCGCCCGGGGAAGGTTCCATTCAGGAGTCCACTCTACCCATCCCCGCCCATTGGCGCAAGGTCAGAGCCCTTGCGACACATACCAGCAGGAAGGATGCTCTACAACTGTCCACAACCTGCCCTCTGTCTACCAAAGAGGCTACCCTGACGATACCTAGCAAACAGGGCGCTCCGATCAAAAGGCCCATGGATAAAGGTCATGCCTGCCTCCCCTCAGGGCCTGGTGACTCCCCAGGTTCCCCTTGCGGCGCACTCTGTCCCACTGGAAACGTCGTGGCTTTGGGTTCCAAGGTGCCCTGCAGCTGAGCACAGGCCACCGGGAACGACCTCACCGCAGCTACCTACCAGGAGACAGCTTCGCACCCTTCACCCTTCCTGCAGGCCCTGTGCTCAGGGTCTGGGACCAGCCAGGGCGCGGGTCACAAGCAGAGAACGTTAGCATTTGAGAACGCAGAAACGGCCTCGGTGTTCCCTACTCGGGGACCACGTTCACCACCTGGGCGCCTGCGACACTGGCAACTGGCACACAGGGCGACGGGGAGTGTGGACCGCATGAAATGAGGGCCCTCGGCCGCTTCTCCTGCAATTCAGAGGGGGAACTCGCAAAGGTCCCCTCAGTCACCAGCTCCCAAGAAGCCTCCCTGCGGAAGGGATGGTGCCATCAACAGCCTGTTCCTCCTTCCAGCCCTGCCTGGGTTTCAGGGGCACCACAGCACCGGCGGGGGGGGGGGGCGGGGGGGTGTCCTAGGAAGGTCCCGCTGACCCATGCCCCCCGCTGTGC